>NW_024120288.1:0-12025 GCF_003073215.2 Triticum urartu
ATATATATATAATCTAATTTGAGTACAAGGCAAGCCAGGATATTTCCTAGTCCAACCTATGTTTCCTAATACAATCACGTTACTCAACAATCCTGTTTAGAAATCTGATTCATCCATCTCTCCAATTCAACCTTCCCCTTCACTTCAACATCTCTTGGTGGGAAGCCTCCTCTCATTATTCCTGCTTGGTCGACATGGAGTTGGCTCCATACTCCAACATACAAATCTACAGTTAACAAAACGAGGAAACCAAGAAAAAAAAGAAGCCTCCAATGGGATGGGAGATCCATGGGATGTTGGGGCCGGAGACGACGTACGCTAGCTAGGATGCTATAGGAGGAGGAGGAGGAGGGGAACGTAACTTGGAGGAGCAGCCTGCAAAGAAGATGGCGAACATGCTCCGGTAGAATGCCTCCTTCATATAGCGATGATGATCCGCCTCAACACCGTTGTAACACTCCGGGGCTTTACCGTGGTTCCCGGGCCAGACCGCCAACATGTCCAAGAGAAAGATTCCTCCCGCGTCCAACGCCATTGACCTGCACACGCCCACACCCACACCCACACCCACACCATGAGAGAAGAGGAGAGGAGAGGAGAGGATAAGTAATAATAATGATCTAAACGCTCTTAAATTTCTTTCTTTACAGAGGGAGTAGTATATATTTACGGACGACTCAGCTCGCTCACCATGAGATGATGGCAAGGATGATGCCCGCCACGAAGCTCGATCCGGAGACGCCGTCGCGGGGCTTGCAGCATCCGTTTTGGGAGGTGTAATGCGAGACGACAGCCAGAACGAAAGCCAGTTGGGCCAAACTCGCCGCGAAAGACAGGCTCATGGGGTACACGCACTCACCCCTGTCGTTCAACCTGATATCATCACGCTTCTATATATGCAACAGCCAATTAGTAAGTATAGTACTGTTCCGTTCCGTTAAACACATGCAAATTAACAAACAAACAAACAAAAAGATAATAAATACTATGAATAATCATGTCATGTGCTTGCTGCTTACCTTGGGCCTTGTGGCATCGGCGACGAGAAGCAAGGCCGTTATGGCTAATCCTACCACCAACCCGATTAAGAACCTTTTTAACCTTTCCGTGTCCATTTTGTTTTTGTGAGTTTAGTGGTAGGATCTCGCAAGGTTGTGCCTTGTGGCATGTGGTTTGACAATTCACCTTGGCACCCAACTGCATGGCGCATGATCTCGCAAGCAAAAAAAGAAACAACAAGAGAAATACTACAGTAAGATGGATTATTATTACGATCAAGACATTATGGAAATGCATGCATGCACTCACAATTATTCACATGGAAATGCAGGCCATTGCCGCAGCTAGCGTAGCAACGGGACTGAAATTTGCGTATGGATCTGCATGGTCGGCTTCCCGCGTATATATGCATGCTTGCATTGACTATTATTACGAGGAAGGAAGGAAGCATGCATGCATGCATGTCGAAACGGGAATGCAAGTCGCGGGGAAGGGAATGAAAGTAGGTGAGCGGGCGGGCGTTTAGCGGTGGAGCTAGTTTCTCGCCCCCTTCCTCCCAAATTAAGCAGGGTAAGGGTGAACCTCCGACTTATTTAATCTAACATTCTTAAGAAATTGCTCCCCATTCTACCTATTCTTTCAACATGCACACTATTCACATCATCACCATGCCACATCATCAATACTAAATAGGAGCAACCCACTAACTCATTTTTCTAAGCATGCAGCCCTCCCACCTCACCAAGCTGCCACATCATCATTTATTTTGATAATTAACTTTTTTACCCATCAGAGAATATATTCTGCCATGTCAGCAACGAGGGCTTCAAAGCATATGGGTCCAATGATGTTCACCCCTTCCTCTGCTCTCCCCTCATCTTCTGGGGTTCCACTTAAGAAACTGATCGAAAAAGTATTGATGGATTCCATTCATCTTCTTAGTCTAGGGCAGTAATTTTTGTATAATGGTTCCCTTCGTTTCCCGCAGTATATAAATCACCACAATCGCCACTCAAACTCGCCCTCGAGTCCTCACATCGTACGATTCCCTTTTACGTCCTTGGTCTTCCTGTTTGGATCCCTCAAGTGGCTGATGGGTCGGATGGTGTGTTACCCAGCGATGGCGGCTTCTGGTGTCATCTACATATTTTGCAGAGTTTATACAAAACCGCATGAGAAAAGATCCCATCAAGTAGTACTCAATCGGCTGTCTCTCTCCACTATAGAGTCAGCGGGATGGATGAGAGGAACTAACTAGCATCAACCAGGCAAAGGTACTCATGGAGGTGGAGAAGGAGCCAGGCCGGAGGCTCTCCGCTGTAGCACGCGCATGTCTCTTCTCTCTGCAGACCTCCTATTACATAGGCAGTACCAGATCTGAATTTTTTGCTGTCTCAGATGGTTTATTCACAAGTTTGGATGTCTCTCTATTCTTCAGGTCTCCGGCCGGCCGTCTGCACAATCGCGGAGTCCTGATTCTTTCTTTCCTTTTGTGTAAAACTGAGAGTTTCAATTCCCATAATGTAACTAGGAAATTTCGTATGATTTCTGCAGATCATATGGATTTTAGGTGGCTAATTTTTTTAGGTCTAAGTCCCTGCTTGGAACTGAGAGTTGTACTGGTTTCTGAAGCATTATGTTGTACTGGTCTTTTCTGCTCTTTTAGGATCACTACACTTTTTTGTGAGAGATTCACATGGCTAAATGTTAACCATATCTATTGCAGCATTTGAGGACAAATTTTGCATCGTACTTTACCGATTGCTATGACCAGTTCAGATATCAACATGAATTTTCTTTATTTCTGTAGTCTCAAATTCTGAAGGCCTTTTAAGGCACTGGCTCCATTAATCTTATATGATGTCTATTAATCTTTTTGGACACACTCAATCCCTCTGGTTTCTTCCTGGTGTCTTTTGTGTCTATGGTTAACACTGAAGCAGGCTAAATTTAAGAGTTGGTTAACAAGTTTATTAAGTGAGGGTGTATCTTCACCTTTTGAGATACAGAATAGAGATATTTCTGCTTGAACAGGAGCGTCGTTGGTAATGAAAATTACGTCTTCGCTCTGCTCTTTCTATACGTACAAATGAACTCAGCTATGCTGCACATATACTTCAGTTATGAATTATATTATCATAAACGTGTATTTAATATCTCAATGTCCCTGGTTGTTTCAGAATAAAATAGGTGTTGTTCATCGTGGTCCTGAAATACACAGTCTATCTATATAATTATTGTGATGGGCTGAAATATTTGATTGTGGATATATAGCTAAACTCATGTTGATCTCTATTTTCTTCTTCTTTTGAATGATGTTGTTTTGACATGTCTATTTTGGTGTTCACTTTAGATCTTACAGTCTGCTACCCATATGAAAAATAGATCTAATGATATTATCATCATCATGCTTATATATATAGTTCATACGGGACAAGCATGTTTCCATCTATTATTTTGGATTTATTTTGCCTCCTAAGTGGGTTATCAATCGTTTTCTATAATACGATATGGGAACACTTCTTCTACATGCTTCAGTCATTTTCATGAAAGAGACCACGAAGGTATTGAAATAAAACAATGTTTCTTTCTATATGCAAGTGGGAAGTGCAGTTTAGTGGATCAAGGAACCCATAAATCTGTTGGGGAATATGTACATTTATTTTGTCAACACATACCTCATTTCCACACCTTTGTGCAACAATGCTTCTTATAAATAGAATATGTTAATATATATACCTTTTTTGTTCCCATAAATATCCCACATCAATGCGTGGGTTATCATCTAGTTTCTTGATGTATATGTCTTATTGCTATTGAGGAGGACCTCTTCACTAGCCACGTCCTCCCCTCCAAATTAAGTAAGTAGCTAGTGAGGAGGACGTGGAGTGGAGGGGAACGGCAATGGGATAGACGATAGACCAAGTGTGTTCTTACTTGTGAGCCTCAGCTCCGACAAGGACAAAGACAACGCTTACCTAGCTATCGTGTCGCACTAGGGGACCGAATGTTTCCGTTCCGTTCGCTGGTTCGAACCTTCCCTAGCCACCATTTTGTTCCCTGCACTCCCTCCTCCCAGTTGTCATTCCCCAATTCTTTGGGTCCTCATAGATTCAACCCCGCCTGCCATCAAATCACCCTGCAGTCTACCAACACTACACCACGATACCACAAAGACGACATGCATCTGTTGGTAAAAGTGAGCATCGCCGACACTTCTTTTGCCCCAAACTATATCGACACATAGTATGACAGTGTTATATAACCTCATTGACACATTATCTGTCGCCGTAGCACCACCAGAGCATCGACGTAATTTCTGTCGGCAGTTACCATCTTTACTGATTGTTTGTGTGTCGGCGACTCGTAGGAACAGAAAAAGTGTCGGGGTAGTTTCCTTCCACCCACATCCGAAAAATAAGGCGCGGAAAGAGAGCCATGCGCGCGTGATGGAAAACACGCGAGTCGGACCAGACCAGCAAAAGAAAAAGAAAAAACACACCCGTCCACTCCCCAATCCCCCTCCCCCTCTCTCTACTCGATTGCGCCGCCGCCCCCGACCTAAACCTAACTCTCCGCCCAGGAGCAGCAGCTTCGTCCGCCACACCGAGGAGCAGCAGCGCCGTCAACCGCCGCCGAGGATCCACTGCTGATTTTTCTCCACGTGTGACCTCTGTTTCGGCTGATTTCCTTCCCTCCGCCCCGCCTACAGAATTCAAGAGGTAAGCTTCTGGTATGTGAGTGGTTTCTCGTCGCCCCTTCCTTGCCCCACCTCTAGATCTGGTCGCTGTAGGTAAGCTGTGTCAGTGGTTTTCTAGTATGTGCAGGTAACTAAACAGATCCAGCCATGAATCAGTTGTCCTCTTCTAGTAGGTAAATAAATCCATGGTTGTTCTTGTGCTTGCATCATCCACAAATTTGTAGCATGTAACAATTTCCTGGCCGAGGCATTACAAAGGAGAGGGATGCGTGTCATTCTTCTGTTAGAATTGTAATTACGTTTCCCTTTGTGAGTGGCATATTTTATTTTTCATTTTTTTTCTTATTTCACGGATGCCAGCTTACAAAGCCTTGTAGCTAAATCTGATTATGTGTGGGTCTATGAAGTAACAAATGTGATATGTATGTCCTAATTATGTACACATGTAGTGATGCGTCTATCCAAGAGAAGCATTTGTCAGTAATGTACTAACAATTAGTCATGTAGGTGGTGGAGGCAAGTCAAGAATTTACGTCGGTTCTGTTACAGGAACAGAGGATAGTCCTCCTAAGCTGCTTAATGGTACAATTTGTGTCATTATAAACATTGGATGCATTAGACTGTCATAATACCTAGTTTCTATCAAAAATGATAATAAGTAAGGGCACAAAATGATAATAAGTAAGGGCACAATATGATGATAGTAAATCTGGGTTATGGAAGAACATTGAGTATTTGGTTTATATATTTATATTTGTATAGCAGCACCCTGATTATGCAAATAGTATCAAATCTCGAGCCTTAATCATGGCAGCTAGCAGAAAATGTATGGTTTAGTTTGCAAGCACATACATTGAGTATTTGGTTTCTATATTTATCTGTCGGAAAAGACCTATCCCGGCAAGACTATAGGCGACAGCTCCTTTCTGTCGAGAAAGGTCTTTGCTGACACTAGATGTGTCGCCTTAGGTGACCTATGCCGACAGATTGTTCGACGTTGCTTTGAGTGTCGTGGTGTAGTGCAACAGGGTGAGCGTGAATGCGACTATGCAGCGACTTCAAGTGGAAGGATGCCACTGCGCATATGGTATGACTCGACGATGTTGTAGGCGTTCTCATTGTTCGCCGAGGTGTTGATCTCCGGCAAGAGGAAGAAGACGGTGTCAATGCTAAAACCGGCACATCTCGGGCAGGGGGTCCCAAGGTTCGTGATCTGAGCTAGATGGTAACATGAGAAAAAAAGTAGGGACACATTTCTTAACCAGGTTCAAGCCCTCTCCCTCTTGAAGAGGTGCTTTTGATATATTGATTGTGATGGGGTTGCGTCCAATATAGTTTTTGGTTTCTTTGTTGGTTGCTTCTTTTGGTGCTCATGACGAGCAACCTGCTCATCGGTTCTAGAGCACTTCTCGCGTCAGCGTGTACGCCTTCCATTAGCGGAATCAAGTAGCTCTTTGATCGAATCTTTATGTTCTTTTTCTGCTAGCCATGTGTCTTCCCTAACACAGTATCTTGATACCATGTCCGATAGCTCAGGAAACATTTTGAATCGTCTCCGTGCGAAGACATTATGGGTGCCTTCATTATGACAATTATAACCGAACGCCGAAATAGCTTCTGTATCGCAGCAATCTAGGATCTTATTTTTTACGAACAAGAATCTCATCCAGAATTGCCGAACGGTTTTTCTAGGCTTCTGTTTAACATAGGCCAAATCCAGACGTCGTTGGTCCCGAACCCTCGAGACAATATGCAACGTGAGGGAAGAGCACATCCGAATCCGGATCGATTTGACATCGTCTTGCCGATGCAAGCGTGGCTCAAGGGGACCCTTGGGACAGTTGTGCGACGGCGTGTTCGAGATCATCTTGAGAGCTCGGACCCAATCTCCAAGCTCGATTCGATCGGCTGCTATCGCTGTTTTCTAAGGGGTGACCGGCCGGTTCCTCGGCCACGACCACCGGACCGTCCTCGGTCGGAAGCGAGGATGCATTACAAATTGCTTAGGTAGTACTAGCAAAATGGCCCGTGTGTTGCAACGGGAGTAAAAAAATAATAATCTCCAATGGCCATGACCACATTTTGCTGCATCACCGAGATACGATATCACTCTCAATATCATGACATCATGAACAAATTTCGCAATCATGAATAATTTTTTAAACTCATGCACATATTTGAAATCGTGAACATTTTTCAAATCCGTGAACACTTCTACAAATTTTCGAACATTTTTAAAATTCATAACAATTTTACACTATTTGCAAACATTTAAAAAAATTGTGAACATTATTTAAAACAATTTTCTTGAGTCGGAGATTTTTACTAGAACAGACGGACATTTTCTTCGTAAATTTGTCGATTTTTTTAAATTCATGATATTTTTTGATTTAAATATTTTGTTTATTTAATGAACATTTTTTGAAATGCATGATCATTTTTTGATTCAGTGAACATTTTATGAATTAATAAACTATTTTTCAAGTCACAAACAGTTTTTCAATTTTCAAGATATTTTTTCATTCATGAACATCTTTTGAATTGCCGTAATTTTTTTAAATTTCATTAACATTATTTAATACACGGACGTTTTAGAAAATCATGAACATTTTTTATGTTCCGAACATTGTTTTCAACATTTCAAACATTTTTTGAACAAGAAAGCATATTTTTCAGAAATTGTGAACTATTTTTTGAATCCACACACATTTTATTTGAAAATTTTAGATTTGTTTTTATATTTCGGAACTTCCTTTAAGTCCCAAATTATTGAAAGTATAAAAAATAGAAAAGGAAAAGAGAAAGAGAAAAGAACGAAATATAAAAAAACAGGCCACCCTGACATGGGCCGGCCCAACCTGACGTGTTGTGTGTTCTCCCGACACGCAGAGCATTCCCTACTCCATGGGCCGGCCCAGGCGGGGTATTTCCCTCTGTGATAATATTTTGTAACTTTGGTGGCAATTTCCATGATGTACCAGAAGTAATAAAACTTTTATTATTAGGTATTTATAGATAAAGATTTTAGTTTAACTAGAAAAACGGCCCGTGCGTTGCAACGGGTGAAAATATTTCATAATCTCCAATTTTCATGACCACATTTTGCAGCATCACCGAGATACATTATCACTCTCATTTTCGTGAAATCTTCAAAAAGAAAAATCATGAACATTTTTCTAAAACTCATGAACATTTTTACAGATTTTCAAATATTATCTAAAATCATGAACATTTTCAGAATTAATGAATATTTTATACAGTTTAAAAAAAAGTAAAATTGTGAATATTTTTTAAAACATTTTTCTTGAATAGGAAAACATTTCTAGACTTGCCGAGCATTATTTTTGAAATTGGTGGAACATTTTTTGAAATTGACGCATATTTTTTGATTTAACGAACATTTTTTGAAATGCATGATCATTTTCTGAATCAGTGAACAGTTTATGAATCAATAAAGTATTTTATAAGTCACGAATAGTTTTTGCATTTTTATGATATTTTTCAATTCATGAATTTTTTTTGAATCGGCGAAATTTTGCTCAATTTCATTAACATATTTTAATACACAAACTTTTTGAAAAAATCATGAACATGTTTTGATTTGGCGAACATTTGTTCCCAAAATTGCGCACATTTGTTAAAAATGACGAACATTTTTTGAATCCACAAACAATTATGAATTATTAAACATTCTATCTGGGACCTCATGGGACGCCGTCGCCAACCGCTATCTCGCAGGGCTGCGAATCGTCGTCCTCTTGCACCCCGCCCATAGATCGCGCGATGACACGGTCTTTGATTTCCTAGTCAAGAGCGTTTTGGGCTGGCTTGAAGACTTGAACAGCGGCGTGCCGGAGGACGACAACGAGCACGCCGGCGCAGCATGCCCCCACCGCCATATTTAGTTTTTTTGGGTTTAATATTGTATCCCTACACTGTATTTGGATCATATGAATGTAAATTCACAGTGTGATTGAATGAAACATATGGTTTGAACAAATTTGCATTTTTATCTCTGAATGCACAAACTTATCAAAGGATTTAAAAAAACATCAATGTTTTCTATGAATAAAATACTCATCACAAACGTTTTAGATAGAACACCCATATGCAAAACGAGAGTTATGGTTCGTTCCCCGGTAAGTCAAAAGTAAATGAGAGAAAAAAAGAGAATGGACAATGTTACTATCCTTTTCCACTCTTATGCTTCAAAGTAGCATCATGTTTTTTATATAGAGAGTCTCTTATGCTTTCACTTTCATATAACTAGTGGGAATTTTTCATTATAGAACCTGGCTTGATATTCCAATGATCGGCTTTCTCAAATGCTCGAGGTCTCCATGAGCAAGCAAATTGGATGCACACCCATTTAGTTTTATTTTTAGCTTTCATACACTTATAGCTCTTAGTAAATCCGTTGCATGACAATCCTTACTCCTTGCATTGACATCAATTGATGGGCATCTCCATAGCCCGTTGATTAGCCTCGTCGATGTTAGACTTTCTCCTTTTTTGTCTTCTCCATATCAACATCTATCATCATATTCTATTCTATCCATAGTGCTATATCCGTGGTTTGCGCTCATGTATTGCGTGAGAGTTGAAAAAGCTGAAGCGCGTTAAAAGTATGAACCAATTGATCGGCATGTGATCAATGTTGTTCATGGTAAATACTTTGTGTTAACAATATGGAGCATGAGAAGGCTATATAATTTTGTAGGGATAACGTTCTTTAGCATTGATATTTCGAAATGCATAATTGTTTGTTGGTATGCCCGAGTATTTATGTCTTTATGTCAAATTATGGACTATTGCTTTGAATTGTTCGGATTTTAATATTCATGCCACAAAAGAAAGGTTACATGATGAATATGATAGGTAATATTTCACATCAAAAATTCTGTTTTTATCATTTACGTACTTGAGGACGAGCATGAATTAAGCTTGGGTATGCTTGATACATCTCCAACGTATCTATAATTTTTGATTGATCCATTCCATTCTACTATCAATTTTGGATATTTTATATGCAATTATATATCATTTTTTGAGATTAACCTATTAACTTAGTGCCAAGTACCGGTTGCTGTTTTTGTCTTTTCTAGTTTTCCAGGAATTCAGTACCAAACGAAGTTCAAATGCCACGAAACATTTTGACGATTTTTTTGGACATAAGAGACACTAGAAGCTTTTGACGATTTTTTTCTAGACATAAGAGACACTAGAAGCTTCGGGAGGATACCAGAAGGCGAAGGAGTGGTCCACGAGCCACATGGGCCTCTTGGGCCCTCTCCTCTGTTTGACCTAATTCCGACTCTATAAATTCTCTAAAATCCGGAAACCAACAGAGAGCCACCGAAAATACTTTTCCGCCACCGCAAGCCTACGTTCTTGCAAGATCCCATTATCGATCACAGAGGGCCTCTACATCAACCTTGTTGCCCTTCCAGTGATATGTGAGTAGTTTACCACAGACCTACGGGTCCATAGCTAGTAGCTAGGTACGATGATACCGACGATCGAATCTCGGGCAAGTAGCATACCGATGACAAAGGGAATAACGTATGTTGTTATGTGGTTTGATCGATAAAGATCTTCGTAGAATATGTAGGAGCCAATATGAGAATCCAGGTTCTGCTATTGGTTATTGACCGGAGATGTGTCTCGGTCATGTCTACATAGTTCTCGAACCCGTAGGGTCCGCACGCTTAACATTCGATGATGATTTGTATTATGAGTTATGTGATTTGATGACCGAAGTTTGTTCGGAGTCCCGGATGAGATCATGGATATGACGAGGAGTCTCGAAATGGTTGAGAGGTAAAGATTGATATATTGGAAGGTTATATACAAACATCGGAATGGTTTCGATAAGGTTCGGGGATTTATCGGAGTACCGGGAGGCTATCGGAACCCCCCGAGAAAGTTATTGGGCCTAATGGGCCATAGTGGAGGAGAGGAGGCAGGCCACAGGAGGTGGGGCGCGCCCCCTTGCCCCAATACGAAATGGACAAGGGGAGGGGGCGCGGCCCCCCTCTTTCCTTCTCCCTCTCCCTCCTTTCCCCTTTCCCCCTCTCCGTTGGAAGGAAAGGGGGAGCCGAATCCTACTAAGTTTGGAGTCCTAGTAGGACCCCCCCCTTGGTCGGCCTCCTCCTGCCCCCTCCTTTATATACGTGGGCAGGAGGGCACCCCAAAGCACAACAGACAATCTCTTAGCCGTGTGCGTTGCCCCCCTCCATAGTTTAACACCTCGGTCATATCGTCGTAGTGCTTAGACAAAGCCCTACGCCGGTAAATTCATCGTCACCGTTGCCATGCCATCGTGTTGACGGAACTCTCCCTCGTCCTCAACTGGATTAAGAGCTCGAGGGACGTCATCGTGCTGAACGTGTGCTGAACACGGAGGTGCCGTACGTTCGGTACTTGGATCGGTTGGATCGTGAAGACATTCGACTACATCAACCGTGTTACTAAACACTTCCGCTTTCGGTCTAAGAGGGTACGTGGACACACTTTTCCCGTCTCGTTGCTATGCATCTCCTAGATAGATCTTGCGTGATCGCAGGAATTTTTTTGAATTGGTACGTTCCCCAACACTAGTTTCTTCACTAGTGATAGCATTCACGTTTACCTCTTCTTTACCTTTTATCATGGAGATAAGTTCATCAAGCTTGGCTGTTAACTCCATGCTACGTTCTTTCATGGCATTCACTCTTTTAGTGGTGGCTCTTTCAACATGCCATTGGCCATGGTTCTCTTGCATATCATCTAGTAATTTATTGACATCTTCTTGAAGGAAATATTCCCTAAAGGCAATAATAAAGTTATTATTTATTTCCTTATATCATGATAAATGTTTATTATTCATGCTAGAATTGTATTAATCGGAAACATGATACATGTGTGAATACATAGACAAACAGAGTGTCACTAGTATGCCTCTACTTGACTAGCTCGTTGATCAAAGATGGTTATGTTTCCTAGCCATAGACAAAGAGTTGTAATTTGATTAACGGGATCACATCATTAGGAGAATGATGTGGTTGACTTAACCCATTCCGTTAGCTTAGCACTTGATCGTTTAGTTTGTTGCTATTGCTTTCTTCATGACTTATACATGTTCCTATGACTATGAGATTATGCAACTCCCGTTTACCGGAGGAACACTTTGTGTGCTACCAAACGTCACAACGTAACTGGGTAATTATAAAGGTGCTCTACAGGTGTCTCCGAAGGTACTTGTTGGGTTGGCGTATTTCGAGATTAGGATTTGTCACTCCGATTGTCGGAGAGGTATCTTTGGGCCCACTCGGTAATACACATCAC
>NW_024120289.1:0-12353 GCF_003073215.2 Triticum urartu
GAGTACGAGGGACGTCACCGAGCTGAACGTGTGCAGATCGCGGAGGTGCCGTGCGTCCGGTACTTTATCGGTTGGATCACGAAGACGTTCGACTACATCAACCGTGTTTTATAACTCTTCCGCTTTTGGTCTACGAGGGTACGTACACATACTCTGCCCCTCTCATTGCTATGCATCTCCTAGATAGATCTTGCGTGATCGTGGGAATTTTTTTTCAAATACTGCGTTCCCCAACACATGACGATGCTTCTACTTTGCAAAATAAGTCTATGCCACTTGCTGAATTACTTGATGCTCATATTGCTAAAGCTAAAGAATCTGAAATTGATGAAAATTATGAATCACATACTACACCTAGTACTCCTATTGGAACTAAAATGTTTGATGTACCTTAGGGTTACACTATTTATGAGGAGATTGCTAGGGAATTGCTTGCCTGTGAAAATAGGGAGAGTCTTACTAATCTAATTGCTTAGCTTAAAGAAGAAGTTATGAAATCATGAAATATGATCCTAAGTTTGTAACCTCTCCTATTTTTATTAATAAGGATTACAAATTATCTGTTAATCCCGAACCTATTACTTTGGTAGAATCCGATCCTTTTCATGCTGATGAATCTGAAATTATTGTTGCACATCTTACTAAGTTAAATGATATTGCGACCTTGTTTGCTCAAGAGGAAAAGATCCATCACTATTACATTCTTTAGTTGTTTCCTCTCTCATTAAAGGGTGATGCTAAAACTTGGTTTAATAATCTTGCTCCTGGTTGTATGCGTAGTCCACATGATATGATTTACTGCTTCTTTGGAAAATATTTTCTGCTCATAAGAAACAAGCTACTTTACAGGAAGTATTTAGTTGTGTGTAACTTGAGGAAGAGCATCTCCCTTAAGCTCGGGGATTGGGGGGGGCTTCTGCAATTATTTTATACTTTTCCCGATCATCCTCTTAAAAACATTATACTTGATATCTTTTATAATGGACTAATAGATGTTCTAGGGACAATCTAGATACTTGTGTGTTGGAAAAAGTAGTAAAATAGTAGGAACTTGTTAGGGTGCTTAAGGTGCCGAAACAGGAGCACCTTCTCATGTGAGCATCTTCATTTTTTCTAGTGCAGTATGACAGAGCCGCGCTCAAGCGCAGAATAGAGAAGTCCATTCTTAACGCTGAAACAAAACGAATCCACGATGGACGGTCAGATCGGGCTTAGGAACACCACGAGAGCCATATACTTGCTTCGCTTATACCAAGTATATAGCTCTCGTGCCACCTAAAGGGTCTGCAACTATGAGCCGACCCATTTATGGCGTTCTCGTTGGTTCGCTCGCTTCACTAGTAGAAAAGCGACTTTTAGTACCGGTTCGTAAGGACCTTTAGTACCGCTTTTGGAACCGGCACTAAAGAGTGGGGACTAATGGTCTCCCCCTTTAGTCCCGGTTCAACACGAATCGGGACCAAAGGCCCACCACGTGGCACGAGGCGCACCGTGGTCTGGGGGACCTTTTGTACCGGTTTTTTCTGATTTTTTTAAATAAAGCAAAAACAGCCCGCCTACTGGGCCGGCACGACCTGCATACGACTAGAAACCTAACCTCTAGTTGGGCCAGGATGCAGACCCGTACGGCCCAGTAGGCCCCACAGGGCAGAAGACTTGCAATAGGCCCACAAAGGCCTGCTTAGAGAGGAGCTCGACACGGTAGCCGCGGCGGGGCTTATAAACCGATGTGAGCTCCTCTCAACTAGCGAGGTGGGACTAAACATTATGCACTGCGGGTGGCAGCGCACCACCTTTAATACCGGTTGGGGGCTCCCAACCGGACTTAGGGGGGGGGGGGGGTCTTTAGTACCGGTTGGAGCCATCACCCCATACTAAAGGCCACAACCTTTAGTACCGGTTGGAGCCATCACCCCATACTAAAGGCCACAACCTTTAGTACCGGTTGGAGCCACCAACCCATACTAAAGGCCACCACCTTTTTAGTATCGGTCCGTGGCACGAACCGGTACTAAAGGTTCGCCACGAACTGGTACTAATGAGCGCCGCCCGCCTAGCCGTTGGAACCGGCACTATTGGTCACATTAGTGCCGGCTCAAATATAAACCGGGATTAATGAGCTAAACATTTGACCCTTTTTCTACTAGTGCTTGCATGTTTTTTTTCAATTGTTTTTAGTTTTTTCTTTCATTTTTATTTATTTTTTGACGGACTTTCTTCATTTTTCTATTTTCTTTGCTTTTTTTATCGATTTTCTTCGTTTCTTTTCTATCCTTTCAATGGGTTTTTTCTTTCTCTTTTTCCATGATTTCTTTTTTGTTTTCTCAGTTTTCATTTTTGTATCTTCTTTCTTTCTTTCTGTTTGTTTTATTTTCTTGGGTTTTCTTTGTTTCCTCACTGGTTTCACATTTTTGGGGGGTTTTCAGTTTTCTTCATTTCCGAGGTGTTTATTTTGTTTCTTTATTATGTTCCTTAGGTTTTCGCCACTTTTTATTTGTTTTTTTATCTTTTTCTTCAACATATGTTTATTTTTCCCATACACATTTGTACATTTTACGTATGCATCAAGAACATTTTTTTGTACTTTTGTTTAACATTGTTCAAATACATGGTTAATATTTATTTTTTTAATGTTTGATCGCTAGATTTTGCATTCACATTGTATATTTTCAGAATATACCTGGAAGATATTTTGAACTATGATTTTTTTTAAAGGAACAACTTTGAAAAACACAAACAATTAATGAAATCCTCTCTTTGTTTTCAAAAACACGATTTTTTTGAATTTGTGAATAAGTCTTGAAAATAGGAAGTTTTTTGAAATTCTAGAACATTTTTTAAAATTTTGTTTTTTTAAGACAGGAACATCTTTTGAATTTGTAAATACTTTTTGAAAATTCTAAAATATATTAAAAACATGATCATTTACTTAAAACACCATCATTATTTAAATTCAGAATTTTTGTTTGAAAACATGAACACCATTTGAAATTATGGAAATTTTTTTATAGAATCACTCAACTTTTTCGAAATTTATGAATTTTCAAAAACGAACCAAATAAAAAATAGAAAACAGGAAAATAAAATAAAAAGGAAACTATAAAATAAAAATCAAAAGAAACTTAGACAAATAAGTTATGAAACAAATAGAAAAAGGAAACTGTTCAGGAACCTTCTAGGAGGTTAGCAAAGCCGGCACTGTGTGTACGCTGTTACCGCAAAAAAGGGGCCGACCAATTTTGGCACTGCTCGCTAATAGGTTATGTGAGCTGCCGCCGTACTCAACTCCTCCTGTGGCTTCCCTATAAAAAGAACTCCTCCTAGCTTCTTTTCTCTCCTTTACTCCCTCGGTGGATATCCCACGGGAAAAAAAAGTCAAACAGAAGTGGATGGAGAACCCTGTTGGATTGCTCGAATTTGGCGCCAATAATTTGTTAAAAAATGTTTAACCATTCGTCGCACGATTGTACGGAGGCCCTGGTTTAAACAACTGTACATGCTATGCTCTGGGGCTCTTGTGTGACTATCTCCTCACGTTAATTCCAGTCACATATACTATTCCCCTCCCGTGCGGTGCTTTCTTAAGTTTCGCTGGGAAATCAAGGGAAGCGTGTTAAGAACACAAACGATTTGAAATCAAACGTTCATCCATGGTCCCCTCACCTCTCGGTACCAGAAAGGTTGTCCGCCATGAAGGGAGAACCATTGAAACACCCGCGAAAACTCTCTCGGCAACCAGGTAAGGTTTCAATTTGACCGGGATGAATCAGAATGACGCGACGGGAAAACTGTTATGATCCGAGCAAGAAAACCATGTGCTTCCACCACTGATTCGCTCATACATATTCGAGAGAAACTGTGTAGTGATGGGCATATATGTGGAGGAGCATGGGCACGGGGAGCTCTTTTTTTGCAAAGGTAGTTGGCTAGCTAATTGTGGAGATAAGATCATGAAAAAGATGTGTATATATACTCTGAATCTTCTATCTGAATATGTGTGCACTTTTCCATGATGGATGTGCTTTATTTGTAGCGCCTTGTCTCAAAGATTCACCTTTTTTTTCTTCTTCCAAGATTCATCATCTCATCTTTTTCATAGTTGAATTTGACTTATTTGAATCTCTAACTGTAGATCAAGGTTTGAGCTGATTTTTTTTGAAGCTGTAGACACACTGTGCTGGTATGTTGTTAAAATATTAAGAATTTTTCGGATTGCCTGAATATAAAAATTTGGGTTTAATCCTATGATCTCACCTAAAGGGCAGATCCTACACTAGTCTTCCCCGGCTGAAGCAGGTAGGCAGAGACTGCCTAACTGATAGCACGGGCTCGATCGATTCAGATAGTATAAACGATCACTCGCTGTGCATGGATAGATAGCTCCCGATTTGCACGATATGTACGTTGTTAAGTTGAAGGGCTGATTAATTATGCCTAGTAGCTAGTATTATATGTGTATGTAGTAGCAATGAGACGAATCGAGTCAAAAGGTCTTGCAACTTGCATTCATGACCCTCTCTATCTTGTTTAGCTCTTTATCGCCGTCTAGCTTGCGCCGGAAATGGCGACCGGCCTGCCAGGAAAAAATGTTTGAATCAAAAGCGGCCGATCGATCGATCTGCTATCGTAGCTTTGTGCACCAAGTTTTGGGTGGGCACTTCTATATACACATATACACATATATGTACCACAAAGCAATCTGTTCGGCAAATTAATAAACCATGTTTTCATTGTGCGAGCTGGAAATTAATCGTGGAAAGTCAAAGTGTTCTCGTTAGGATAACACAAGTAGAAGCTAGAGGAAGTTGTTAAAAATCACACTTATATATACCTTTTCTTTAACTTTTCTTCACCACCTAAGCTGAGTCCGATGATATACAATCCATGATAAGATCATGCATGTATATCTTAATTAGTGGTATACTATATAGATTATCTCATCATGCACGCATGATATATATGGATCTCCGGTATAGGTGATAGCTAGGTTTTTAGGCGATAGCTAGGTGGTACACACACTTAATTTGTATCATTTCCCCCCTGTGTTGTCTTGCTCATGTGGGTGAACCATCAAGCTCCATAGTTCTTTCGTATCACACTTTCGCTTTGGACAAAAGCAGGTCTAAAAGGGAATTAAAATCGTGCGCCTCTTTTTCTCTAATCTTCCACACACTAAATACAATATGTCTCTCGCCTTGGCCTCCTCCTCCTCCTCCTCATGAAGCAGCGTCAAAAGCACGATTAAGGCCCTGTTCGGTACGTGGGATTTCTGCGGGAATTTCATGGGAAACCTGATCCTTTGGAATACTTTCCTTTGCTAGCGTTCTGAACGTAGGAAACAAGAACGGTATACTAGAGGAAAACAACCTGTCCTGTGCCGATTCCACAGGGACGAAAAAAATCCACCATATCCTCATTTTTTTGGCGGAGTCCCGAGGTAAAGCTCTGGCTGCCATCCTGGATGCAGGGTAATCGTGAATAGAAAAAGTCCAGACAAGGGTGTTGTTACTATTAGCCAAATAAAATATTGTCCATGCCTATAACTCTAGATGTTTCCCACTCATGTCCCGAACACTTCCTCATATACCTTTCCTCTATTTTCCCAATCCTATGTTTTGCATCAGCTCTCTTTCTCCATTCCTTTATTTATCCCAGTTCCTTTGTCTTACACACCTGTGTTCCGAACAGGCCCTAAAAGTATGTGTCTCTCGTCTTGCATACATGTGTACACATGTTTCAGTTACTGCAGCCATACCACTCACTCACCTACAATGGTACCATCACTAGCTAGATTCTATCGTACCTTGTACCTTAAAAAAAGGTACCTTTACACCTAATAAAGTATACCAATCCGATTTATGACATGTACGGTTTACGATGGATCAACAGGGATTGAAGGGGATCAGCAGGGAATTGTTCTAAGTTCCCTACAAATCCCCTATCCATAGTAAGCTGAACACGCCCTTAAGCATGCAGGCATGCTAGTGTCTTTCAATCTCACTAGATGACCCGTTGCGCCAATGGCGCAAAGGGCGAGAGCAAGCCGAGCTTTGAAGCTATGCGAGTTAGAATATTTAGACACCGATATTCTTCAAACATAAGAAAAAAGTTCATAACAAGCGCTATATATTGCATTTATAGGTACGGTGTTTTTCGAGCAATGATGTCGCTGGATTTGGCTCTGATTTTTGTAGAGATGTCGCTTCCATGTTTCATTTGTTGTGGAGGGCGCCATGTGCATTGTAGAGATAGAGAATGACAAATTATTGTGGATTGACGCTTCTCTTCAAGTTTAACATACCGCTTCATTTACCAACTTTGACAGGAGAAAATTGGATCAGTGCACCCACCGCATAGAGCTCCAGGAAATTCAACAATACATGCATAAGCAGTGTGTGATTGCTGCTTAGAAAGTTAGCAACACATAAATAAACACGGGCCACAATATTGCAGCTCCTGACGAAATGAAATGCCTAGTGGAAAGTCATAGAGGTGCATTTATTCTTGTCATTAAGCACACACTCAATGTTGTTTCAAATGGAATGCATTCAGCATACATGGTGGAAGAGAGCTGCCCCTAGGGCCCCACTACTGAACCACCACGACCACATCACCATCTCGCGGCGACACGCGCCGGCAAACCCCTGCTCCCTCACCTTTTCTCCTACTCTGCCCCGCTACTTCCCTCCTCACTTCATTTCCTTCCTAGATCCCCTTTCTTTTCCAGCTCGCCGGGGGCACCAGGCGCTGTTGCAACGCTAGCCGCATGAATCGGCGGGGTACACAAGCCCTCGGTCCGGATCGACACCCACGCCTCCGGCTCCAACATGCACGCACGATGGACGCCGCCGTGAACCACCTCGTTTTTCTGGTGCGTTCTTGCTCCTAGGTAGTTCCCCTAGCTCCATTGTTGCTCCTGTTGTCCCTTTAATGGTGATTCCGGGTGCTAGCACGCAGGACTGAGGCCGCCTTCTTCGGTTTCGTCGGCTGCCGCTGGGGGCACCGACCTTGGCACTAATAGAAGGGTGAGAAATCACCTCTGCATGTTGCTGGCTGCGTGTTGCTAATGTCGTTTTCTACTTGCTGCCGTTGGCTGCTTTGCTGCATTCTGCTGGCTGGTTGTTGCTTGATGTTGATGCCTGATTATGTTAGCCGTGACCTGCGTGTAGATGAAAAAAGAGATTGATTTGCTATGAAGAAAGATGGCGATATTCAATATTGTTTAATTTACTTGCTCGTCACACTGTCAGACTAAGGCTAGACTTCCCTGTGTATAAAAGTTTTCACTCTAATATTTGATTTATGAGGAAAATCACAGAAAAGTTCTCAACCTGCTGAAGTTGTAAAATCCATAACAAAATCAAGCTTAGTGAGTGTAAAAGATGATGTACTTTAACAAAATGTCTTGAAATCTCTAAAAATTCATAACTTGCATTCTAAGACTCCAAGAAAATTTTATTGCCAATTGCAGTAGCTTCATTTTCAACTTTTTGCATGACATCTCATACAAATCATGCACTCTACACATTTTGGAAATTCATTAATAGTGATTTTCCTCCGGCTGGTTCTTTTCCAAGGTTTCTTCGTCGTTTCAATAGAGTACGGCTACAAGGGGTATTGCGAGTTCGATCCGCTGCTCCATCGGGACGTTGACCAGCAAGGCAAGCATCTGCTTGTTGACCCTATCTTATGTTTTTCTCATGTTGAAGGATTATACTATCTTGTTGTTGTCCGTGCTGGTTACCATGTCATACCTTTCTTTGCAATATCCATGTTTAGCTTTGTTTGGCATGTCTAGGAGTTTCTTGCTGTTCATGATCCACAGGTCATGATATATATTAACTCCGACAATTTGTATTCATCTTAAAATACGACAATTATGATAGCTTCAAACCACATTAAAAAATTCAAACTAAAAGATAAGCACCTCAACAACTATGTTTCAAAATAGCAGCTCAAGCACATGAAACATTGAGAAGGATCTTTTGCTACTAATGTCAACAAAAATTTTGTTCTTCACACAAATGTAAAATAGATTTCGATCTTCAAGAATAGACGATGTCGATACATCTCTGGATCCAATAATGAAAATCATTCAAGTAGTTAGACCTTACTGAGTGACCGGTACGCGGCGGAAATAGATGCACATATCTCATTTCTATTCTACAACAGAGAAGAATAAAAACAACCAACCAAAGTGACATATTAGTCTTTGTGTGGTGGTTGCAAGCTATACTCTGAATTTCTGATGAGGGAGAACCCATTAACGCAAAAGAAATTTAATATTATCATTGCTATAAATGTAGATGAAATGAAGCTCCACATTCAGTATGATTTTCTTATCTCTTTTTAGACATTTAACAAGGAAAGCCACAGAAATTGGAAAACGCTTCAAACCACACCTTTTTACCTGTGAGCTTTTCAATTAAGTTTGTGCCGCCATCTCTTCCTGATCTCACCTCGGCCAGATCCGCAGGTCATGATATATATTAACTCCGACAATTTGTATTCATCTTAAAATACGACAATTATGATAGCTTCAAACCATATTAAAAAATTCACACTAAAATATAAGCACCTCAACAGCTATGTTTCAAAGGAGCAGCTCAAGCACATGAAACATTGAGAAGGATCTTTTGCTACTAATGTCAACAAAAATTTTGTTCTTCACACAAATGTAAAATAGATTTAGATCTTCAAGAATAGAGGATGTCGATACATCTCTGGATCCAATAATGAAAATCATTCGAGAAGTTAGACCTTACTGAGTGACCGGTACGTGGCGGAAATAGATGCACATATCTCATTTCTATTGTACAACAGAGAAGAATAAAAACAACCAACCAAAGTGACATATTAGTCTTTGTGTGGTGGTTGCAGGCTATACTCTGAATTTCTGATGAGGGAGAACCCATTAACGCAAAAGAAATTTAATATTATCATTGCTATAAATGTAGATGAAATGAAGCTCCACATTCAGTATGATTTTCTTATCTCTTTTTAGACATTTAACAAGGAAAGCCACAGAAATTGGAAAACGCTTCAAACCACACCTTTTTACCTGTGAGCTTTTCAATTAAGTTTGTGCCGCCATCTCTTCCTGATCTCACCTCGGCCACTTGCCTCATCAGTGACCCGCACCATCTCAGTGTAAAACACATCCATTCATGGCGGGGATATATCCTCCACCATTGCGACTGGAAAAGAAACATAAATGAACTAAATAAACATGTAAAGATAAAGAAAATTGTGCCCAAAAATGATCAGTTCCATACGCTCTGAGATGGTAGTAGTATGGCAAGGATCAAATATAAAGCTTCATGTGACACTATGGTCATGCATCATTGAAACAAAAAAAAGGACGTTTAAGATAGCTGACCAAAGCATTTGTTCCATGTTCATGCTATTTGTCTCACATGGAACAAATGCTACAAAAGAAAATTTCAGTCCATGCATGTACCTCACCCAAAATCAATCAATTTTTACGCAGAACATAAAGAATATCCTATGGAGAGAGATGATCATAACTGATGTTCCAATCACCTTATTTTTGAACAGGAAATATTCTCTTAGCTCGTCTATGTACCATGACCACAGATACTTATTTAATTTAACAGGCAATCCATGTTATTGAATTCCAATCACCCTAGTGCATCTGTATATCAAGAGGTGGCTTTTAGTGGGCATTGTAGTAACCTTTTAACGGATCCTAATAGCAATATTGTGTGCAGGAATAAGAAACCTCACCTAGACTTATGCTGAACATGTCTTGTGCCTAAATGTAGGTGTGAATAAAGATGTCTCTTTTTGCCCAGTAGTGGCATCTTGGCATTATAACGAAGGTTGAAAGACATTATTGCTTCCAGGAAATAACCAAAGCAAAGTTGGCATACATAAAAAGACAATGGTCAGTACAAGAACTCTTATTCCCTTGTAGACCGAGAACCACAAAAGCTAATCCTCAAATTTGCACCTCTCCTTTTTGCATTCGGATGGACATCAACCTCTCCTTTTGCATATTTATTGTCCTCCTCCCCAATTTCCCGGTCCTATATTTTAGTGAAAACAACTCCTTGTGAGCTGGATCAGGTGTTGTTTCAGCCACTGTTTACAAACGATCCTAGCAAGAAGACTAAAGAACGCATATAAGAGGTAATATATATATACACAGGTGCAGCTAATTTAATGCAAAATATAAAAATCTTAACCAAGATCGAATCCGATCAACACAAAACAAACGCATTATGTACATATGGACCATAAATATATATAAGTGGCAATGTTAAGTACCTTCGAGAACAACTGGCCTGGCAAAGGTGATCGTTACAACAAAATGAATGAAGTATCATTTTGAGTCAGCAAAATTGATCAACAGAAGACATCAACCTTGTGGTCTTCGAGAGAAGATCGACGTCTTTCTCCATATTAGGGCCACATTCTTAATAGCAGAGAAAGGGAAATACTAATACCCAAAAGCAGGTGCATATATATCTGTTCATGGTGAAAAGAGGTACGTCTTTCTCCATATTAGGGCCACATTCTTAATAGCAGAGAAAGGGAAATACTAATACCCAAAAGCAGGTGCATATATATCTGTTCATGGTGAAAAGAGGTGTGTGTAAGTTAGCTTTAAATTTCATAATAACCAAGCAACACTACGCAGTGTAGAAATCATAACCAGAATAGTTTATATCTGAAACAAATACTAAGCAGAAAAATAAAACAACAAACATCGTTGCCAAACTGATCATCCTTCATCTCCAATCCAGAAGACTTCAGATAGAAGTGCTATCTGACAACCTCGGTAGATGCTCACAAAGCCGCATCTACATTTCCTCAATCCTCTTTCTTCTGCGATCATATACACACAAAGAATATCCTGTAGAAAGAGACAACCCTAACCGTGCATTGCAGATAGCTATATAAATAATATTTGTTCGCTTTGTTGCACTTCATTGAGCAGGTAAGATCTATAACAAGAAATATACACATACATGACAAGCTAAAATTCCCTTTTTTTCAGACATATCATAAATCCTACAATAGCGGGGTGAAAATGTCAATGTGGACTTCTTCAGCATAGGCAACCTGTTCTAAAGCTAATGTTATATTTTTTTCAGCTCCAACCTGCATACATACAAATATAATTCTCAAAACTCGAGCAAAATGTTATATCCAACGAATGAGAATAAAACATTCACTAACCCTTCTACGAGCCGTCTACTGGACTCTATCATGTTTCTTCCTACAGTTCCTGAGTCAACACCTCATTATATTTCCTTCCTCCAACAGCATTGACCAAGTTCAACTGATCTGCCGAACCAGATCCTCCACTGAAAACTGAAAAGGGAAAACAACTTCAGAACCAAAATGAGGAGTTTGCTAAAATAGACCTCCAAAACCATTTTTGTGGAGCTATCCTTTATCTTAATAATAAGCGTGCAACTACTCCTTTCACTTTTGATCTATCAAAGTTTCTAACAGGATCTTGATAGCCGAAGTGAATATTTCCTAGCACATCAGAAAGTGAGCAAAGGGTAGATGAAAAGTAGTTGCTAAATACGTCCATGCTTCCAAAAAATTGTTACTCATGGATAGAAACAAGCTAAATGAAATGCTCACTCGTTCAGATAAATAAGAAATCTGCATTCCATGTAGGCACATACAAATAAGAATCTGCACAAACACCATATAGGCATAAGAAAATAAGAGCAGGTGCTAGGTAGCTTCGTTTTTCCTGCACGAGACACATCAGTGAGAGTGAAGTTGCACAATGAGATACCTTGGATAAGCCATAAGTGGAGTTGGTCCACAAGTCGAAGAAGCAAGCGGGGTCGTCATCCGAGTCGGGGTCCTCCTCCCAGGGCTTCTTTGCAGTCCGCTGTCGCCTGGCTAGGCCTGGGCCACGACAGAGTTGGGGCAGCAGACCCAAAACTTAAAAAGATCCTAACACTTCCAATTTTCTAGATGAAATGAAGAAACATTGACTGATTAAAATCCTATTCTGAAAATTCCTAGCTTGTTATCAGAACAAGATATCATAACATCCTGGGTGCTGCCAATAATAACCGAGGAAACTGAAAAAGAGCATGAGGATAATTTATAATCACCTGAACTGACCACAATATCAGTGCTACATTCCAGCAAGAAAATGGAAGGCAGCCCTATCACTTCCCAGGTTGATTGTGCAGAACATCACAAGTAATCTGTAGTCATATAAAATGATTAATTGAATGGATCTCCCATATACCATACCAAATGGTTGAGAAATGCCTAAAACCAGGAGAGAAGAGAGAGAAGAGAGAGAGAGAGAGAGAGAGAGAGAGAGAGAGAGAGAGAGAGGAGGGCAAGAG
>NW_024120290.1:0-9863 GCF_003073215.2 Triticum urartu
GCGGCGGCGGCGGCGGCTTAGGATTTAGGATCGTGCTGCGATAGATACCATGTCGAGAGACAAGTTTTGGGCTGTGCAATCGTGGCCCTATACACAATATGCACGTACACAATATACTCAACACTGTGAAAGTGCGTTTGCAAGTTTGCAAAAGATTTTGTTTCGATATAAACTAGCAAAGTGGATGCGGCAGCAATGTCCTTGGTATGTTTAGCTATTAGGTCGAAACCCCAAGCTCGGTTGAGTCCATACTATCACGAATTTCATTTATTATGAATGAGTTTGAAAAGTTAACAGGTTGTGCGCATATGATTGTTTTCATAAAAATCATATAATACAACCAAACACCAAGTTTGAAAATGTCTGGATATTTTTTTATTTATCTGCTTGGCTAGTCGTATTAAGATCTTGTCTTTAATGTATTTGTGAAATAAGTATAATTCCTTTATGCATTATACATATATTACTATAGACTAGTTATCTCAGTTAAATCTACAACCATTTGTTTCATCACAATTTACCCGGTGATAACAATGATATACTACTTGGATCAAATCTTATCAATCGCGTGTTGCATGCTCTATCAAGGAGTAGCCGCTTCTGCCACACCAAAATTAGCAATCACTGAATTGTTGAACATGACAATTGATAGAAAAATTATTAAATATACTAGAAGCTTGAATAGAAGGCATCAAATTTAATCACCTGTTCACCAATTTGTTACGATGGAGATTGGTTGAAGGCCAGTGATTAAGTAAACTATAGAAATGATACGAGAAACTAAAGAAGGGAATGGGCTCTCCAGGATCTGGGCATTGATATGATGAGGTCTTAACCTGAATGGAGATGTTTGTGACCTGGAAAGAATAGATTAGAAGCAAAACCTGAAAGGACAATATAGAGAAGCAAAAGACATGTAAGACTGGCTAAATATGAACATGATTTCTGAGCTATGGATTAAAAATATAATGGAAACAGGCTTTTGGCCATCGACCTAAAATTCAATTTAAAAATAACCTACCGCCTGAAAGGATGAAACTCAAAAGCACTTCATGGTGATTGTAGCATTTTCTCTACTAACTGTGACATGAGTGAGAACCATCTCTAATTGTCAAAGGAGAGATGCATTCATTCTTTCGCCCAACTCTACTGCCCCTTGTCTTTGGCGACCACTTAGGCAATGGGAAGCAAGGGAACCACACATTAATACTGGAGATGATAATTTCAAAGAAGCCTTGATGTAAAATTTAAATTTGTCAGACATCGTTGTTGTTTTCTCTTCTTTTGGATTGTACAATCTAATGTACTTATTCCGGGTATTTTTTAATTTTATCATTGTTTAGTATAATGAGGTTGTAAAACTGGGCTGGAACTTCTCTTGGAATGGATCTGATGGTGTTTTCTAATGAGGATTACCACCGGCCTCCGCATCATTACAATGCACACATTCTTTTATTAAAATGGCTCAACTCCCACAATTCAGTACTGAAGTACATATAGTAAAATAGAAGAAAAACTACCACAATGGGGAGAAATAGGGATATATGCCTAGACATTAGACTTCTACTGAAGGCAATCAAAACGAGCTGTATGTATCTTGTGATACCGTCTCAAATTGGTTGCACCCAAAAACCAGGAGCCCCCGCACTTCCGTAGTAAGGACCATGTATGTGTCCATCCTAGAGTAGAGTCTTTCATTCTTTCACCCACCTCTGCTACCCCCTCGTCATCGAAAAACTCTCAAGGATTGGATTCAAGGGAACCACACCTTAATGCTAGAGATGACAATTTCAGAAATTCCTTGATGTAAATATTAGTTTAATCACCGATCTTTGCTGTACGTTCTTTTTCGGCTTCTTTGATATAATGTACTTTGTTTCATAAAGAAATAAAATAGGGATGTTTGCTAAAAATAGTGATTATGCCTCTCTCTCTATGTGTATAAAAAAGAGCCTGAACACCAACTACAAAATAGAGGCACATATGCAAGCACATACCACATGCACACGCTCACAATTCTTTTAGGAATTGCACTGTGGAACTTAAAGATCGAACCTCTCTATCGAAGATAACATCAAGTCCCATTAAAAAATGTTCTCATTACCAAAACACGTAGAGAATCAAGCATTAATTAAATCCCTTGTGGGATGGGAGTGCAACCACTCACTTAGCTATAACCAATGTTTGGTTCTACCAAAAGGAGTGATTCTGCCACATATGTTCGACAATGTCTATATTACAAGCCATGATTTAGGTTTTAGCTAGTGTAGCCATTTCCTAACATTGCTACATGTGGCAGAAGTGTATCTATCAAAAGGATAGTCTAGATGACCTAATAAATGGCAGGTCAACAAAAATGAAGATCTAGCATCTCACTCTCATCATGGTCGAGTACCTCACTTTCATCAGGTGTTACCCAAAACGGTGGTTCGACCAATCCTCCTAATGTCTCTTATTGTCTCATATTCTCTTGTGTTCCCACACATTTTTTTTGTTCTTTTCATCGTGATCTCTTTGATCATTTATGTGAGTGGCTACACATAATTTATGCTATAAGCTAGTGTTATCAACACGTTAACAGCGGAATTATTCCATTGAGGATGATGTGGTACATATGGGAGAACCTTATTGACTTGATTGATAAGGTATATATGTAAGAAAAACAGTTTTCACACAAGTAGAAGTTGATAGTGTGGAAACATCGCAGGTAGTGTTAGATGGCTCTCGAATAAACCATGATCATTCGATAATAATTAGCCATTCAAATGAAGTGAGAATGAAAGCCAAAGCAATTGTCTGCTACTTGTGCTGAAGCCATAACTGTTATACAAAATTTGGATGGAAAGCCAAAGTGCATCATATTAACATGTAGTCATGGGCAACAGTGTGAAAAAAGAAAGCCGCCGTCCGCCCGCCCAGTGTGGTGAAAGGTACTGAAGCTATGCTTCAAAACAAACGTGTAGTCTTGAGCAGTGATAGGGACATGGGTTAATCGATAGTGGTGACAGTCTTAGAATCCTAGTAAATGCCATGATCCGATATATCTTAAGTGCCTCTGTGCAAGACATGTTGTGCCATTGGCCTTACACACGAATGAAATGCTATCCGGTGATGTGGTCCACATGGAGCTTCAACCGTCCTATACTCCCCGCCATGGACCACACTATGTACGTTAGATCCAGCTACAGCAACACTAACCGACAAAATTAACAAGCAAATTGAAAACTTGCATAGATGAGAGATGAGATACTTAATTAATATTTTATGTTATGATTAACAATAGTGATTGTACTAAAATAATAGAGTCTTCTAATGATAATTACCATTTTGATGAATTTGGTAAAATATCTGAACTTTGTTGTAAAGCTAGGCCAAAACTTCTCTGGGTGCCTTTGCCGCGACTAGCTGGATCGGGTCTCCGCCGTAGAGACCGTCCTACTAACTACTCCATGTTCATGTTTGACCTTTGCCTGTGCTGGTCTCACCCTAATCCATGTTCGTGTCACTATGGACACTGAGACAGAATGATATGACGTGCAACTCAAGAAGCCAGACTATAAAATGCATTTGACGCATCGGGGGTAATAGACCACTGGATGATAGGGATGTATAAGTGACGGGACTACCGACCAGAGCACAACATGATTTGCTGGTTCCATGGTTACTCCTGATGTGTCCTATTCCCATGCCTTCTCATAACTTTTATGGCCGCCACTCACCCCCTTTGATCTGGTTAAGAGACAACCATCTATTTGATCTAATAAATTAGTGCTGCCCACAAGTTCGAATGGGCGGAACCATAGAGCTATTGTGTTGCAGAGGAAGTGGTAGTGTGGCACATATGAGAAGGGAACCTTTATTCCCGCAGTGAAGGTTGGTATGTTATACGTAAGGAAAGCATTGTGCCAATAAGTAGAGGTTGGTGTGTAATACTCTTTCCTTTATATATAGTGTAATGCAAATGTGCATATCACACCGTATCATCTAAATTAGCCAAGCTCCTTTGCAATATATTCCTAAATGAATATAGGCCCACCATTTCGACTAATCCAGGAAATGATGTCAATTGCTACACCATGATCTCTATGAGAGAGTACACCAACTAAAAAACCTAAGGACTACACTGAGCTCGATCAGGGGTTAAAAATGTAATCCATAACTTTATTCTTATTCTCATATCAGTATATCACAGGTGTTAAATAATAGCACTTCGACTCCATCGCTATTCTACAACTGGGCAGGCGCCTAGTCTTCCAGCGTCTGAGTGACAGAAGGCCATCGAAGCATGGTCGCCCAGCCATGGACTTGTCGAAATGGCATAGACCAGAGTTTTCCTTTTCGTTTTTTTATTGGCCTAGGCCAAGATGGCTGGATTTTGGTCATTTCAATAACTTCGGCAAAATATCACACGAAGTTGCATAACCAAAATTTTGACTAAGCCGAAACTATTTGGCCGAAATGGGCTCTTTTGCCCTAGGCCGAGATGACCGAAATTTGGCCAAAATTGTCATTTTTTGGTCGAAAATAAAAACTCTCTCGTACACTGGCTATGATCACCGACTAGGTCTTCTTTGATGAAGTAGGATGATTAGGGCGAGGTGGGATCATCAGGTTGGCCAGAGATCTATCATGTAGGCACTGTAGAACGTACAAACGTGTAGGTGATCTGATCGACTCACATCGAAGGACAGGGTCCCTGAAAAAAAAAACATGGAAAAACACGGTGAGCTGGTGGCTTTGATTGAGGCTAGCTTGGAATCTGTAAGGGCGACGCACGAGCTGCTTGCAAATGATCTCTCCTAATTTGTGTTTAATTTCCTGTGTACATGTAAGAGGTTTTGTGTGGTTCCAAGAGCTTGTGGCCAAGGTTGGTTTGTATGGTAATTTCTTGTGCAAAGGGAAACCAAATTTTTAGGGTAAACTGTACTAAATAACATGATGTGTAGTAGTATTATTAAGTTCATCAAATGGTTAGCTCAGAATTCAGCTCTAGAACGGATTGGTAATTTTCTATATTAAAGATGGATCTGTCATTTCTGTGTTTTATTCCTAATGTATCCAATTATTAAGAAAAATGATGCAGGTCTCCATCCTCCACACCATGCGCTCCCGACAGGAGCACTGCCTTGTCGTCGTCGTCTCGACGCCATGGACGCCTCTGCTGCGCCTCCGACACGATCCGCCGCTCGCTGCCGAAGCAGTAGCCCGTAGTCCCGTGCGCCGCCATGCCGCGTCTCCGTGCCACGCGTCTCCACGGTTGTCGCGCCGAGCCGTCGCAACCCCTGCACGACCACGCAGGTCCTTCACGACCTCCTCGTCTCCGCGACCGCCGTGCCCTTCGTGCACACGACATCACACCACACAACCGTGGATTCGTCGCGTGTTGCCGTCGCCACGCACTTGCCGCGCACCGCAGCCGATGCATCCATGTCAGCCGCGCTCGCCGCGGACGCCACCACGCGCCACGGCCGCCCCTCGAACCTTGTCGCTCTGAATACCAATTGTTGTTGCAGCTAGCTTTTGCCCTAGCTCGCGGGTGTCTACCCTAGCTCTCCCTCTAGTCCACCTCTCTCTCTCTCTCAGGCACATACAAACGAAGAAGAGGACCGGAGGAAGAAGGACACGTGGGACACGGTGGTTTTTCCGGCGCAACAACGCCAATTTCACGAGCACATACTCGACACCACACCAGTTACAACGACCACCACACAGGTTTGATACCCAGGCCAGCACTGTACACGATCTCCACGCTCCTACCTGCACGATCCCACGATCTGGCCCCCTCTGGCCGCGTCCACCATGCGCGCCCATACGCACGCGACGCGGCGAGCCCGCCCCGATGGCCACGCTCACCCGGACCAGGTCGCCAACTGACTAGCACTACTACCACTCGTCCCGTGTACATGCACACGCATACACTTGGACTATACCTAGACACTACATGGACATGCCTCGTACACGTCCCAGGTAATGGCTATAGCCAAGTCGGACCATGTCCAGACACACACACGCACGCACGCCACGCAACCGACGCGTCCCACGCGCACACACACACGCACGTCCGATGCGGTCGCCTTGGCTTATTGCCAACAATGTGCTCCCGCTGCCTGTCCGCATCCGCTAGCCAGCCACCTACTCTCCTGCCGGCGGACGCGGATTTTTCGTGCATATACTTCGGAACTCTGCTATGTTGGCCGTCCCTCTTTCTAGAGGGTCTCGAGATGCGGGGAGGGCTGTGGGCGCTTACATTCTCCATTAGCAGGTGTGGTCTGTATTACAGAACGAGTGCTTCATAGGCCCTCCATCGGAACAGTAGCCAGCAGTAGACCTGTGCCATTTTGTTCTTTTCCTCACGGTTGGATTCCTACAGATGCATGCCGAACAACGAAGTGAAATTTCCCAGCACGAAAACCATTCTTCTATGAGGTCCATTAAGCGACAAGGAAGATAGCGTCAGATCTCCTTTAGTAAGTTTGCATCTTGAATGTCAGCACTCCTGTTACTCAAGGCGCCAAGTCAACTACGGACCAGAGCAGTCGAAGGGCGGGAAGGGGAAGAGGATCACCTTTTTTTTTTAGGGTAACTAGGGAATTTTATTCAAAGTTCAAAACATCCGGGATACAAGCAATGTCTGGGAGATTCCCTAGCCACACAAGGCGACCCACCGAAAGAGAAGCAGCTTCTTTTGCTATTGAGTGTGCCTCAAAATTATTATTCCTACGCTCAAAACGGAAAGAAACTGTAAGAAAACTATTCCTGCTAACAAGAATTTCCTTTATGATCGGAGCATAAACCGGTGATGCATTATTGTTGATGTTCGAGATCATCTCAAGGCAGTCCGAGGCTATCACCAGATTTTGAAGATTCAAATCCCGAGCTAATGCAAGAGCTTCACTACATGCATGCGCCTCCAAACTCGCTGGTTCAATCAGGCCATCAAAAACCACATCTGAAGCTCCTAGATACTTGCCCATGCTATCACGACAGACCGCAGCTGCTACTCCTCTCTCCATCAGAGATGAAACTCCACCGTCACAGTTCAGTTTGGCCGCATTATTTCCTGGTGGAAGCCACTCCTTCGCCCTAGCAACCGGACACGGAGCATTGTTTTCTCGTGTGGTACGTACAGCAACAATGTCCAGGTCTTATAGGAAACGTTTAATAAAACACATTGTGGATAGTGGATTCTGAAACTCATCCTCGTGAATTGCCTTCCTCCGTGCCCACCAGATCGCCCACATGGTGACCAGCACGCGGGCGATATCCTGCTGGCTTGTAGATTCAAAAAGCCAAAATAACCAGAGTCTAGCATCCTCACTTTGGTTCGATACCACATGCTCCAGCAGCTCTTCATCCCCAAGAGCCCAAACACATCTGGCCATGCGGCAACTAAATTGCGAGTGCCGCCAAGTATCATTCTCAGCTCCGTAGATAGAACACCCAGGATCATCTGCCATGTTCCTATCATGTCGTACTTGGCCAGTCGGGATCGATGTATGTGCTAGCCTCCACGCAAAAACCCTCACCTTTGATGGTACCTTCACCTTCCAAAGTTGAGACCACGACTTCTTCTCTGCTGAGGTATTGGAGTGCCCCCGTCGGTGTTCCAGCCAATCCTCTCGTTGGAACTTGATTGCAGCAAGCATCCTATAAACCGACCGAACGGAAAAAACTCCCCGTTTATCGTAGTGCCAAGCCCAAAAGTCGTCCTGAACCCGAGTACTTAGGGGAATATTAAGGATCACCTCGACATCAGGAATGATGAAGTGTTCAACAAGAGCTGTCTTGTTCCATACCCGTGTGGTAGGATTAATCAGACCCGAGACCAGTGATGGGGGGTTTATAGATCGAGCACAAAACGGCCTCAGGTTATAATCCCTCGGCAACCAGTTATCGTACCCGATATTAGTATCTTGTCCCGACCCAATCCTCTTGATTAGCCCCAGGGCTAGCACATCCCTGCCTTCCAATAGGGAGCGCCACACCTGAGAAGGCGCATGTCCTAACGTTGCTTCCAGCAGGTGATTATTGGGGAAATACCTCGCCTTGAGAACACGGGCACTTAGCGATTCAGGCTCATGTAGCAACCTCCAAACTTGCCGCGCTAGTAGGGCTAGATTAAACAGCTCCATATCTCTGAAGCCCAAACCACCCATGAATTTCGGCTTTGTCATCGTTCTCCACGAGACCCGTGCTGTTTTCCTCTGACCATCCTTGCAACCCCACCAGAACTTGCGGATGATCTTGTTAATGTGTTCACACAGACCCCTTGGAAGCTTAAAACAGGCCATCGAGTATGTTGGAATAGATTGAGCCACAGATTTGATAAGCACCTCCTTCCCTCCTCCTGATAAACACTTCTCCATCCAACCTTGCACTTTCTTCCAAATACGATATTTTAAGTATTTGAATGATCCTTCCTTTGCCCTGCCCACATCCGAAGGCAAACCAAGATACTTTTCGGACAATGATTCAGTATGAACATCAAGAATGTTTTTAATGGTGTCCCGGGCAGAAGCAGAAACCCCCTTACTGAAAAAGATGGACGATTTCTCCGTGTTGACCCACTGGCTTGAAGCATTGCAATAAGTTCTCAGGAGCTCATTTATGCGTGCTGCACTCAGCTCATTTGCTTCAAAAAAGAGAAGGCTGTCATCAGCAAAAAGTAAGTGATTTACTGCCGGGGCATTGGGTGCCACAGAAATTCCACGTACACCTCCTTCCCCTTTGAGCAAACAAGAAAGCCCTGAAAACATCCTTGTCGCAACCCGCGGGTGGGCCTGAAAACATCCAAACTATCACCGTTAAACAAAACAGAGAAACAAACCGATGAGACACACCTCATAATTGTCTCGGTGAAACGCGGGCTAAACCCCATTTTTGGCATCACTGCCTTTAGATATGCCCACTCCAAACGATCATAAGCCTTCATCATATCGAGTTTTAAAGCACAATATCTGTTGCCCTTAACCCGCTTGGTTTTCATATAGTGTAAGCACTCATGAGTTGTAATGAAATTATCTGTAATGAGACGTCCAGGGACAAAAGTGGACTGCTCTTCGGAAATGATCTTAGGGAGGATAGTTTTCAGCCTATTTGCTAAGACCTTTGAAGCAATCTTATTGATCACATTACAAAGACTTATTGGCCGAAATTGTCCTAACACTATTAGAAAAAGGGCTATAGATGGGATTGACACTAATGGCGCACCAGACAAGCGGTGCGCCATTAGTATAAGGGCGCACCACCTTCTGATACGCCATTAGAGTTGAAACTACTAATGGCGCACCTGGCCCAGGGTGCGCCATTAGTATCAAAAAAAAATTTGAACTAGTGCGCCTGTCCAAACATACTAATGGCGCATCCAGACACAGTGCGCCATTACTAGTGGCGCACCTGTCGGAAAGTGCGCCACTAATGTTGTTTTTTTTATTATATTTTTTATTCCTTTTTTTGCAAAACTACTAATGGCGCACTGTTCCAGCGTGCGCCATTAATAGTTTAAACTAGTAATGGCGCACTGTGGAACAGTGCGCCATTAGTATGTTTTTTTTTCGCAAAACTACTAATGGCGCACCACTAGAAGGTGCGCCATTAGTAACCTAGATTACTAATGGCGCATTTAGAGTTAGAGCGCCATTAGTAAGTGGGCAGCAACAAGATATTTTGGACAGCCTCTCCTACCCACACTCACTTTCTCCCCACTTCATTCTCTCCACCTCCTCCTTGTCTCGGGTGCCTCCTCTTTTTCACCTCATTTCCACCATAGATTCATTCAATTTAAGTGGTTAAATTACCTTGTTTTGATAGGTAAGTAAGGGGGAAGCTATATTTATGTTGTTCTCCCTACAACAATGTGCACA
>NW_024120291.1:0-10429 GCF_003073215.2 Triticum urartu
GGTGGTGCGCGAGCGGCTTGAGGCAAACCGGTGGACACGGCTTGATGCCGGTGTCCATAGGGGCGGCTCAGCCCACAAACAACGGGAGGCCGTGGCCACTCGAAGCTGGTCCGTGGTAGTAACAACTTGAGGCCGGCGTCCGGAGGTGGCAGTTCGGAAGATGCGTCCATGATTCAAGGCGAAGACGGAGTAAACCGCTGGAGGTGACTCAACAGCAGCCCGGTTGAGAGGCCCCGAGGAAGGAGATTGAGGTGGTAGGTCGGCAATTTATAATGCGGTGGGCTGATTCGGCCGCAACGGTGATTTGGCGAGGCGAACCAGAGTGAGGCGTGGTGACTCGGAGAAGAGTTGACCCGGCGGGGGAGCTTCAGAGGTGGTTCAGGAAAGGGCAGTTCAAGACCGGAACGAGTGCGGCCCACAGTAGACTATTGATGCCACGACCACGATAGCACAGGGGTTCGGCGGCTCAAGCAACGATGGCCTGCCGCAGAGTGCTTAGAACAGCAGCAGCTGCAGTGCAGTGGAACAAATAGTCGGCAGCTCGTCGTCAGTAGTTTGGCGATTTAACCCTGACAGGCTCCAAGGCAGGAGATCAACCCGGCAACAGCTCAGCAGGGCCCTTAATCCGGGCGTCTCGGGGGAGTGAGGCGGGGAAGCAGCAACAAGGCGGTTCAACAATGAACCGGGGTGAGGCATTCTGGCGCAGTTATGGCGACGAAGTCAGCGCCACTTCTGAAGGCGTGACGCGTTGTAGCGGTGGCTCCAGGACTCCAGGAGGCACGGTGCGCGACAGCAGTAGCTCCAGGAGACGAGGCGACTCCGCAAAGGTGGCTTGGCGATGGCGGCCTTGTGGCAGGCAAGCCATCGGGCGGTTTGGCCACATAGGAGGCCGAGCCCAGGTGACCACGGGGTGATTCATGGCAACATAGAAAACGGTGCAGTGAACCGGACAAAGGCGGAACACCAACATGGCCTTTCCGTGGCGGAGGTGGAGACCGCGGCAGTGACTTCGATTGAAGAATGGCGACTTCGGCGAGTTATGGACAATCAGCGACAGTGGTTCAAAGAGACGGTTACAGGTCATGGTGGCGAGGTTGTACTGGTGACCGCGGCGGAACCTGTGGTCGCTTGAACTCCAGTTGGCCTCGGAGCAGTAACGCTGCAGACCAATCACCTTATGCAGGTCTTGCCTCAGACTCGGAAGTTTGAGACGACGCGACGGCGACGCATGGCTGAACCGACGGTGGATTCAAGGCACATCGACAGCCGGTTTAACATGCAATGGCGGATCGAGGGCTGTAGCAAAAATGGCCTGACCGTGGCTCACGGCACGGCCGGCTCGAAGGTTACAGCAAAAATGTAGATCAAGACTTGGCTCGCCGGCGAAACAATGGCGTTCTGCACTTTAAAAGTGAGCCAACGATGTAGTGTTTTGAGCTTCGGCGACTCAGGGCATGGACGACGAGGTCGCTTGGTCGGGGTGACTCAGCGCGCGGTTCGGACGGTGGGCGCATGTCTTACAGCGGCAGCAGATGGAGGAGCGGCCGAGTTGGCCGAGCCCACAGCTGACAATAACGGACGGGTCAATCTGGACCGGGTCACACCACTTGCGCCGGGGCGGTTTAGTACAATCCTAGGCATTGACTTGGAGCGAGGGTGACTGCAGAGTTCGTGTCCTTCTCCAGGTCATGGTTGTAGAGTTGCCAAAACAAGCTGTATTGATTGGGTCTTCAGACAATTGATTTTCTCCATCTACTTCATGCAAGTGTTGAGTACTTTCCTTGCATCAAGCGCCGGTGTTGCCTCCTTCGAGTTGTGGCCTGCTTTGGTCAATCCGTGACTTCCTCCGGGTCATGGTGGCCGGCTCAGAGATAGTATCGACTTTGCGGATGCAGGGCAAAGCTGCAGCAACGACTTGGAAACCACTTGGCCATGGCACCAGCGGCGACTTTAAAACGCAGGGGCAGGGGCGACTCACGCGAGGGGATGGCAGTGACTCGGAGGCAAATAGTTCGGTGATGTAGGGGTGCCAGGCCACTAAGACCGGTCGGCGGGTGACTCTTCGTAGTTTGTTGTAACACCTGGTTGTTTTTAGGATCGAGCTGGCAGTTTGACTCCGTCTTGGTTTCTAACAGTGCAGCAGAAATTTAATCCGGTTACGACGGATCAACACATTACGGTGGCCGCACCATGAAACCCCAATTTCTCAATCCTCTAACTTGCATCTCGGGTTATCCTGCACGCTATCTATGCTGGCATTTTTCATCTGACATATTTGATCTAGTAGTACTCAAGTAGTCCTGGCCCTATGGGATTCCCTCAGATAAATAGCAGCAGCGATTTAAATCTCCTCTTCAACACCGGGTCGTGTCTAGACTTTGAGCGTCTCAGAATTGATTTTGATCTCTGATGATTTTTCCTTCATTCGGATGTTGCAACTGGGTGGTCGACTCATGATTCGAGAACTCTGGTATTTGCATCATGGACTAACCACCATACTCCATCCGAGGCCACGACAGCTCAAACAATACTTTGTCTCGGTCTCGGTAGATCGCCATGATTTTTTCGGCGGCTTGTAAAAAACATAACCCTAAATTTCTTTCATCACAAATCTCGTACATCGCTCCGGGTGCCTTCTATGGAGACGATATAGATCCTTCCAAACCGGTTCCTCTTTGTTCAACAAATCGCAAGCTTCTTGATCCTTGAAGAGCTCCCTCCAAGAAATCAACACCACCGTGCGTGGGCCCCACGGTGGGCGCCAATTGTCGTGGTTTTGTCACGGCAGATGTCCTAGTGTGAGGACTTAGTCGCGAGGCCAACGCATCTATGTGGTAGCTTGAGAGGGGTTGAGCAGAATCGAGAGACGCAACACAAGACAGGGATTTAGAAAGCTTCGGGCCCCGGGAAACATCATCCGGTAACAACCCTACATGTTGTTTGAGGCTAGGTCTTATTATCATCACGAGGGATTCACCCCAAACCAGCTCTCCTCTTTGTGTCTAGCGCTAAGATTGTTTCTTCTTGCTTGTCCCTCTTAGGGGAGCCCTGCCCCTCCTTATATATGTTGAAGGGGCGGGTTACATGTAGAGTCCAACTCGGACTTAAGACTTAACTATTATGACTTCTCTTCTTGGGCTTCTTAACATCTTGGGCTTCATAACATCTCGGGCTTCATAACTCCTGGCAACCTAGTTACCACTGCCTGCTCGGGAGTTAACTGGTGCCGGTTTAAGATGGCCTGCCGGTTTAAGAATGTCTGCTGAGTTATCATCTGACTTAACTCCTGTCTTAACTATCAATCGGTTTAACAACCGGCCGGTTTACCGTCTGGGTTAACTACCTGTTTTACCTATCTGTCTTAACTGTTAGCCAGTTTAACAACCTGCCGGTTTACCGTCTGACTTAACACCATCCGGTTTACCACCTACCTTAACACATACCGGTTTACCACCTGCCGTAACACCTGCCGGTTTACTAAGTCCCAACCGGGTTATAACTCTGGCCGGATCATACTGCGGGGTATATCCCCGACAAAACTCCTAGATAATATTATGGTTAATTATTCTCAATGGCACACTGAAAGGTCTACTAGTAAAAAGGTGCATGCAATTGAAGAGATTAATGTTTTGAGTGGAAAGATGGATGAACTTATGAAATTGTTTGCTAATCAGAGTGTTTCTTCTGATCCTAATGATATGCATTTGTCTACTCTAATTGAGAATAATAATGAATCTAATGGATGTGAATTTTGTTGGTAGGAACAATTTTGGTAATAACACGTATAGAGGTAATTTTAATCCTAGGTCGTTTCCTAGTAATTCCTCTAATAATTATGGTAATTACTACAACAATCCTTATGGAAATTATGATAAGATGCCCTCTGATTTTGAATCTAGTATTAAAGAATTTATTAGTTCACAAAAGAGTTTCAATGCTTTGATTGAAGAAAAATTGCTTAAGATTGATGAGTTGGCTAGGAACGTGGATAGAATTTCTCTTGATGTTGATTCTTTAAAACTTATATCTATTCTAGCTAAGCATGATATCAATGAGTCTCTCAAAGCCATGAGAATTTCCATTCATGACTGCAAAGAAAGAACCGCTAGGATGCGTGCTAAGAAAGATTGCTTTGTGAAGGCGTGTTCTTCTAGTTTTCATGATAATAAGGATGAAGATCTAAAAGTGATTGATGTGTCCCCTATTAAATCCTTGTTTTGAAATATGAATCTTGATAATGATGGGACTGGAGATGAGTCAACTTTAGTTAGAAGGCGTCCCAAAAATTTGGAGTTTTTAGATCTTGATGCTAAAATTGCTAAAAGTGGGATTGAAGAGGTTAAAACTTTAGATAGCAACGAACCCACTATCTTGGATTTCAAGGAATTTAATTATGATAATTGCTCTTTGATAGATTGTATTTCCTTGTTGCAATCCGTGCTAAATTATCCTAATGCTTATAGTCAAAATAAAGCTTTTACTAAACATATCGTTGATGCTTTGATGCAATCTTATGAAGAAAAACTTGAGTTGGAAGTTTCTATCCCTAGAAAAATTTATGATGACTGGGAACCTACTATTAAAATAAAAAGGAATATTAGATTCCAATTTCCTTTAAGGAAAGGCATGGAACACTTCCCTAGAAAGAAAATTAAATTACCATATGAATCTGTTATGAGAGCCACTTATGGATTGGCTACCAAAGATGGAAATACCTAGATCTATCTTCGGTTTTATGCCTAGCTAGGGGCGTTAAACGATAGCGCTTGTTGGGAGGCAACCCAATTTTATTTTTATTCCTTGCCTTTAGTTCCTGTTTAGTAATAAATAATTTATCTAGCCTCTGTTTTGGTTGTGTTTTTTGTGTTTAATTAGTGTTCACAATAATTTTTTTTAACTTTCTCCGACCAAGGACTTGAACTTATAACAACAACAAAAATGGACCTTGCCTTTTAATTCATTTTTCTCATATTAAACACGCACCATGTAGTACATGAACTTTTTCCATTTTTATAATTTGAATCTTTTATTTTCTTTTTGAAATCAAATTTCTCCCAAATAGCAACTGAACTTATTTGTGGATTGGGAGAATTATTTTAAAACACAAAACACTACAAGAAATACGTCAACTTATGACCACCACTATTGGTCACTGAATGGTCATAGTTTTCCTTTTGTGACCTTTTTGTGACCAAAAACAGATGGTCAAAAGCTGGCCATCGTAAACTAAAATTAACAACCTTTCTTCTGGAATGGTCGTAGACGTTTATGACCAAAAAAGGTCGTAGATTTAACGACCAATTATTTTGGTCACTAGCAATCTGCCCACACCACGTTAGATCCACCATGGCAAGCTGACATGGCAGAATTACAAACAAATGAAAAGGTCATAAAATAGAATCAACCCGGTCCATTTTGGCCATCTACATGGGCCAAGCCCAATAATTCAGTCCATTTAATTTTCTCTCTCTTTGTTTTTCTCATCTGCATGGGCCTGGCCCAATAATTTGGCCTTTTATTTTCTGGGAATGGATCCTTTTTCTGATGATTTTTAAAGTCCATTATTGTTTTGGGCCACAGCCTTTTTAGTCTAGTTCTAATTTGGGCCTTGGCCTTTTTATTTTCTTGGATGCAACCTTTTACCAACTCTTTTTACAGTCAACTCTTTTTTTAGGCCCAAGCCTTTTTAGTCCTTGTTTGAGACTCGGCCTTTTTGCAGTCGAACTCAATTTAGAGCCCAATTAATCCAAATAATATTCTGTGATCCAAACAAAACTCAAATAATTCATAAAATGCATAACTACACGGCTTCAAAACTTCACATAGCCTCCAAAATGAGTCATCACAAGTTCACTGGTTCCAAAATGAGCCATTCAAAAAGCCACGGGCCTAACTGCACGCTCCTGTTGGTCGAGCTGCACTCGCCCATTGGCAAAACTGCATGCTCATATGCAGAGTTGCAGTCGCCGGAAGCCGAAAGCCGTCGACCTCATGGGCCGAACTGCATTGGGGTGAGGTGTAGAGCAGTAGTAGTAACTATGGTGCATCACAGACGCAACGATGTGGAGCTGCAGTACGGCGTGATGACACACTACATCACTGGGGGGACTGAACTGCACGCGGACATGGGGACGCCCCTGGGATCAATGGATCCAGGGTTTAGCTCCTTCCTGGCGGCCTCAGCCTATGTTAGAGAGGAGGAAAGGGATCCGGTAGTGAGGAGGCTCGGATCCGACGGGGGGGTGTGGATGGATCCAGTCGACACCGAGGGAAGGAGGTGCTCGACGCCGAGGATAGGAGCATGGACGGCCGCCGCGCCCCTAGAGATCCACAACCTAGGAAAGCCGTTGTGGACCAGTTGTCATTGCCGGATCTCGCGGTTGGGGCTGGGTGGCGATCTGATATTATAGTCCCAGTGTAGATAGAAATTCCCTTATGATCTAATTCCGAGCGGTAGTAAATACCAGGACTTAGCAATATTTGATTGATCACAATTCGGTATATTCCATTTATAATAAAGATTCCTAAGGAATTCATTATAGGAATGTTTCCGATAGAAATGGTTTGCTTTTTCACATCGAAACCAAAAATTAATCTCGCAGATACATATAATTCGGAAGAATAGGTGAGTGATTCATACACATCATCTCTTTCTTTTATCAAGGGTTCTAGCAATTGATATCCTTTCGCAAATAATTGAAATGCAATTTCGTGATCTGGATCTTTAATTGTTGGAAACTTGTCAAGTTCTTCTGCCAAGGCTTGATTAATGAACCTGTAAGATCCCTCGAATTGGATCTAATTGATAATCCCCAAGTGCAAGGAATCATCGTAGCAATTTCCAAAGGTGGAAGTGATAAGTATGGAGTGTCGAACCCACAAGGAGCTAAAGGTAAGATCAATATTCTCTCAAGCCCTATCTGCCACTGATACAACTCTACGTACACCGAACGTTTGCTTCCAACTAGCAACAAGAAATAAAACTATGTTGTGGGTATGAAGAGGATAACTTTGTATGATATCGGAGAGCTAAAATATAAAAGTAGGTGCTGCTATCATGAAGTTAGAATATATTACTAAATATTATAAATAGTGAGTGTGGAATAATGGTGGATCTGTGTGTGGAATTGTCCTAGGCAATCGTTAACAAGACCGGTAATCACTATTGCAGTTTCATATGAGGGAGAGGCATAAGCTAACATACTTTCTCTACTTGGATCGTATGCACTTATGATTGGAACTCTAGCAAGCATCCGCAACTACTAAAGATCATTAAGGTAAAACCCAACCATAGCATTAAAGCATCAAGTCCTCTTTATCCCATACGCAACAACCCCCTTACTCGGGTTTGTGTTTCAGTCACTCACGCAACCCACTATAAGCGAATCATAAACGTACTGCAACACCCTACAGCGGGAATCCCTCATGCTTGCGCAACATGGAGGGCACCATAGGACAACACCAAAGTGAAACATACAACTCATACCAATCTAGATCATCAATTAACCCAAAGACAAAAGATATCTACTCAAAACATCATAGGATGGCAACACATGACTGGATCATAATATGTGGCCTAAAGCACCATGTTCAAGTAGGGATTACAGCGGGGTGCGGGAGAGTGGACCGCGTAAAATAGATGAGGATGGTGATGATGATGGTGATGTTGATGAAGACGATCACCGCGGCGATGATTCCCCTCCCGATGGCACTCCGGTGCCACCGAGAGAGAGGAGGAGAGGTTCTCCCCCTTGTGCTTACTCCTCCATGGCCTCCCCCCTATATGGGGATAGGTTCTCCCTCTGGTTCTTGGCCTTCATGGTGATGATGGCCCCTCCGGGATCCTCCTCCATGCCCTCTGGTGATGATGGCCCCCTCCGGCAGGGTGCCGGACAGGGCCTAGATTGGTTTTCGGTGGCTACGGAGGCTTCTGGCGGCGAAACTCCCGATCTAAGTTAATTTTTTGAGGTTTCTGTATTTATAGGAATTTTTGGCGTCGGTCTCACGTCAAGGAGGTGCCCGAGGCGTCCACAAGGCACGCCCACGCGCCTGGGGGGCGCCCCCACCCTCGTGGACGCCCCGGGACTCTCCTGGCCCAACTCTTTTACTCCGGGGTCTTCTTTTGGTCCATAAAAAATCGTCAAAAATTGGCACGTCAATTGGACTCCGTTTGATATTCCTTTTCTGTAAAACTCAAAAACAAGGAAAAAACAGAAACTGGCACTGGGCACTAGGTTAATAGGTTAGTCCCAAAAATCATATAAAATAGCATATAAATGCATATAAAACATCCAAGGTTGATAATATAATAGCATGAATACTTCATAAATTATAGATACGTTGGAGACGTATCAGGATCTATGTCAAGTAGGCATTTGATGGACATTGGAGTCGAAGCCGACTTGATTTCACTTAGCTTGAATTTCTTGAGCATGTCTTGAGTGTATTTGTCTTGGTTGATGAAGGTTCCTTCTCTCCGTTGCTTGATTTCGAACCCGAGAAAGAACTTAAACTCTCCCGTCATGGACATCTTGAACTTTGAGGTCATGAGAGCGGCAAATTCCTCATTGAAAGCTTTGTTAGGAGAACCAAATATAATGTCATCAACACATAGTTGGCAGACAAACAACTCCCCTTTGACCTTCTTAGTAAAAAGAGTGGGGTCGATTTTCCCAATTTCAAACCCACGATCTTGCAACAACTCGGTAAGGTGGTCATACCACGCACGTGGGGCTTGTTTAAGGCCATAGAGTGCCTTATCGAGTTGGTACACATGATCGGGGAAATAGGGATCCTCAAACGCGGCGGGCTGTTTGACATACACCAACTCATTAATAGGACCATTAAGAAAAGCACTCTTCACATCCATTTGTTGCAACTTGAAGTTATGATGAGAAGCATAAGCAATCAACAAACGAATAGATTCAAGGCGAGCAACGGGAGCAAAGGTTTCACTATAGTCGATACCCTCGACTTGGGATTAGCCTTGAGATACCAAGCGAGCCTTGTTGCGGACAATATTTCCATGAGCATCTTGCTTGTTCTTGAATATCCACTTGGTTCCAATGACATTATGGTTCCCCGTTGGCCTTGGCACCAATCTCCACACCTTGTTGTGCTCGAAGTTGTTGAGTTCTTCATGCATGGCATTAAGCCAATCCGAATCTTCGAGCGCCTCATAGACCTTTTGGGGTTCAACACAAGAGACAAATGTGTGATGTTCACAATAGTTTGCCAATTGTCTACGAGTGCTTACCCCTTTCGTATGCTTCCAAGCACATTTGTCATGAGATGACCCTTGGTAGATAGCTTGGATGAAATCTTGGTGGCACGATGCTCCAATTCCTCCTTAGGAGTGAGTTGAGGAGCGCTTACTTGATCATCTTGAGCGTTGATAACCCACAAGTATAGGGGATCGCAACAGTTTTCGAGGGTACAGTATTCAACCCAAATTTATTGATTCAACACAAGGGGAGCCAAAGAATATTCTCAAGTATTAGCAGCTGAGTTATCAATTCAACCACACCTAGAAACTTAATATCTGCAGCAAAGTATTTAGTAGCAAAGTAATATGATAGTAGTGGTAACGATAGCAAAAGGTAATGATAGCAAAAGTAGTGTTTTTCGTATTTTTTAGTGATGATAGCAATAGGAACGGAAAAGTAAATAAGCGAAGAACAATATATGGAAAGCTCATAGGCAATGGATCGGTGATAGAGAATTATGCCGGATGCGGTTCATCATGTAACAGTCATAACCTAGGGTGACACAGAACTAGCTACAATTCATTATTGTAATGTAGGCATGTATTCTGAATATAGTCATACGTGCTTATGGAAAAGAACTTGCATGACATCTTTTGTCCTACCCTCCCGTGGCAGCGGGGTCCTAGCGGAAACTAAGGGATATTAATGCCTCCTTTTAATAGAGTACCGGACCAAAGCATTAACACATAGTGAATTGTAACATCCCAAATTTTCAATTTGGAATGTTATACATAGGTCATTCATGCATATCATATTTTATTGCATTTTCGTTTCGCAATCCTCGAAATCCTAAGCAACTCAAGGACCGTCGGAGAGAGTTGGGGATTTCCCGATTTTCATATTTGATTTTTATCAGATAATGAAATGAGGATTTTTATTTTAATAATTTTTCTCTCCGAAAAATATTTCATTTTAAAATAAATGAGAGGAGATAAAATGACTTCTCCAAAATAATTGAAATATTGGAGGAAAAATATTAAAATCATTTATTTGATTTTTATTTGATTTTATTTGGATTAGAAAAATTGCACGTTTTCAAAAATTGCTTTTAGGGCCAAGAAAATGTTCATCTCGTCCTAAATATTTTATTTAGGCGGTGAAAATTTGTTTTGGCATTTTTAGTTTTTTATTTTATTATCTATGATTTTATTTCTGTGGGCGAG
>NW_024120292.1:0-21770 GCF_003073215.2 Triticum urartu
CGGTGGCGGCGCAGGAGGAACCTTAGCGGAGCGCTCGGGCTTTTGAGTTAGAATCTTTGAATTCCCTTCCAGGTCCATCTCCCCATCGAGCAACTACCATGTCGTGCATATGCCAACTCCCACTGTTTATTTAATAAAATAGCACAATGGACCTCCTTGGGCCAGGGCGTCAAAATCTCTCCTTCGAGAGCTATCGCCTGCGCATTCATTTGAGGGTTGAAGCTACACTTGGATGCCTTCACCGCGGGTTGAGTGGGGTCAGACAATATTCTCCACCCGAGAAAGGATATACACTACAAAACCACAAACACTGCAAAGTCGTCAATTTTTGGACTGCCCTTTGAGATACTTGTCCGAACAGTGCTCTTGGATGTGGATACAATGCTAGGCTAAGAACAGTATGTTTGAATACCTCCTCCGCCGACCCATTCACGGAGAACCCATTGTGCAATAATAATAATAATCTAAAGTCATATCTTCCGATAGGTGATCACTCCTTCGGCAGTCGACCCCAAACTTCCTTGGCCATGTGGCAAAATCATCCCATCTAAGTCACTGACACTGACCCAGAGTCAAGGAGGAGTGGCGTAGGATCCGACAATGCCGGAACACATGACTGAGACTAAAGGAAATTAACCTTCCAGCCAGTTGAATCAGAGACTTGGCCATGTGTCTGAATTTGCGGTAGAAGGCTGCAGAAACTGCCAGGAAGAATGTAAAGTTGACATATCATGAAAACGTTATTATGCATGAAAAATATAATCGCAATGCATTGTTTTAGTGCTTGGAGGTTTCGGTTTACCATCAAAACCAAAACTGCATGCAGGTCAATTTAGAGTATACCTGCAGGTGGTTTTGGTGCCTACTATGTCATTCTAATTCCAGTTTAAGGAGATCAACGTTCTAAAAAGAATGGGATTAAGGTAGAGAGCATATGGTAGCAATCTTTGCACATTGTTGCCAGTTTGAAGCGTACTTAGAGCATCTCTAGAAGATCCCGCAAGCCGTCGTCCCAGAAAAATTGTTTCTTTAATTGTTTTTTGAGGACGCCGGGCGCGCTGCAAGAAAAGATCCAGCATGGTGATCCCGCAAATTTAAACAAACTACTTCGCGCTAAAAACATTTCGCTCGAGTTCATCACAAGCATAGCACAGGGGAGTTCATCACACGCATAGCATAGGAGAGCTTTTAGTACAAAGCATAATTAGACATAACCGAAATTTAAAAATGCATTGCGTAGATCTACTCATCGCCGGAGTCATTGTCGCTGTCGTAGCTGGGTGGGGGCTCGTTGCCGTGGAGAGTGTTGTTCATCAGCGTGGAGCAGAAGGTGGTGTGCAACTGGAATTCCTCCCATGGTGCCGGCACGTGCGCGGCCGCTGCTAAATCTCCGGCTGCAGCGACCTCCTTCACGTGGAACCACGCAAGCTCCGCTATGGTGCTGCAGCGCCGGATCGAAGATGTTGCCCGGGCGACGGAAGTTGGCCCAAGCCCTCGCGCCGGCGCTGTGGGACTTGGCATCGCGCTTGCACGCCACCTCCCTCTGCATGTCTGGCACGGAAGGGCGGAGGTTGGAGCCGCCTGCCTCGTCATCGTTCCTACGCCTGCGGGCGATGAAGCCGTCGCAGGCGCCGAACCCACCGCAGCACCCGAAGCCCCCGAGGGGGCCGAAAACCCTGCCGCTGCCACACCCTGCATCCGTCCTCACCATCGTTGTGAAGATCCACTTGGGCAAACCTCGGAAAAACGCTGTCGGAGGGGGGTCGTTTTGTCGCCAGCAATGGGAGGATTTGCGGCAGATATGGGAAGGGGAGAAAGTGGAGGGATACCCTAAATCTCCTTGACGCCGGCATATATATCGGATGCAAGGGTGGTTTACGCCCCCCCCCCCCCCCAAACTTTTTATGGACCGAGCAGTTTTTGCGGGATCTGCTCGGGCCAGATTTTTGGTTGTCCCGTAAATCAGCCGGAAAAGCATAGATCACGCAAAATCATCGTGGTTTTCAAATTAAAACATGCAAACTTCATCCAAAAGACATGTTTGATCCAAAATCACCACAAACATAGCATGAAGGTGCTCCAACGATGTCCAAGAGAACCTTGCGTGCGGCTTGATTGCATGTCCACGGAGTTCTTGAAGTGGTTGATAATTCTCTCCCAAAACATAGTCTTGGTTTAATATGTTTCAATCGTTGCATCCATGGAGATATTCATCCAAGCATCGAAAAGAGCAACATCCCCTTAGTCCAAGCCCCGGTGGCTCTCACCCGTGTTTTCCGGAGTCCAAGGCTTGTCGGCATTCTCTGTTGGGCGGCTACAGCGTCGGCGACCAGCGGCCGCGTCCGTTCCAGCTCGCTTGGCCTGCTGATGTCCTGACGCCGACGACCAAGGAAGCTCGGATCTGTTTCTCTCCAGTCTGAGCTTGTTGGCGTCGCCGGTCAGCGTCTCCGGTCGCCGTCGCCTCCCCTCGCGGTGGTCTTTGCTTCGTCGCTGAACCTACCTTGTACGCCTGAAGGCCTCCTCCTTTTGCCAGATCCGATGCTCATAGGCCCGGAGGCAGTGCCACCCTCCGGCGACAGGTGCAACCCCACCTACCCCTTTTTAGACTGGTGGTTTCGATCAGCATTGGCTTCCTCGTCCAAGATTCTATACCAGGCGGCTATGGGATTGCCCAGCTTCAGGCCGGGGAGAAATCTTTGCTCAGCTTGCCGGTGCTGGAAGCGGCGGCGCCTGCGGGTGTCGTATTTCCTTCTTGAAGGTGCTGCCATGGCCTCCAGCTGCGCCCCTCTTCGAGCTCGGGGGAAACCCTAGGCCCGGCTGCTCCGGACCGTATGGCGGAGATGTCTCGGTTTCGTCTTACTTCTCGAAGGCACTATTTTGCTCGCTCGTGGTGTCCCCAGTGTTGGCTTGGCGACCGAGGCTTATTGCTGGTTTGGCATTGTCACTCTTGGTTCGGGTTGCGTTGGTTCGACTTCTAGCTGCGTTGTTTCTTTGTTTAGGTCGAACATCCCTTGTCTTTCTGCTCCATGCAACATGTTCACGCCTACCTGTGTTCGTGTAATGTGTTGTACCCCTTGTTGTACTTATGCTATTCCTTCTATCAGTGAAATGATACGCAGGCTTCACGTATTCCTGAAAAACATCCTCTTTGTGATTGTAGTTGGCGATGCGTGACCTTGACCACCGTGTGCTTGCTTAGGTCACCTCCAGAACCTCCTCTTCATCATCGCCCACCTCCTCATCGGCCACCGCCTCCTTGGCCTCCTTCTCTTCCCCGACCAGCTCCTCCTCTTCCTCGTCCACCTCTTTCTCTTGCTCCATGTCTTGGGCCTCATCCAAATGATGCCAAATGGAGTCGTAGTTGAGCTCCTCAAGTCCCATCCTGGCCAAGGACTCCAAAGACGCTAAGAACATGGCCGTGTTCATCTGCGCACTATGGCAAGGAAACAAAGAAACTACATCACCATCAGCTACAAACAACCACCGATCTGAAACAAACAATCACCGCGGCCAATGATTTTTTTACCTTACAGGCATTTCATCAAGAACATGGCGGTCGCGATGCTTGTTGCCGACTGGGGCCGCCACCCACGGCGGAAGAGTGGCCTTAGGGAGCGCCGGAGTAGCTGATCGAGTCACCAGCCTTGCACGAGACGCCGTTGTGCCCTTCTTCATCTTCTTCGACGCGGCCGCCTCGGCGAGCGCCACCGTCGACTTTCGAGCTCGTTTGGCCGCGGTGAGAGGGCGGCGGGCCGTTGCCGGAGAGGCGGTAGCCACCCCAGAGGCCATTGCCACAGTTGGACGAGGAGTTTCAACCCGGTGGATATTTTACCCCCAAACTCTTCTTTGGCGCACAGGGCGGCGCATGGTTGATTTCCGTGGGGTGAGGAAAGGGTTCGGGCTATCCATTCCGTCCGGAGGGATGGTCATCAATGGTGGCGGCGGGGCATGCCGGCTGCGGCAGCGGGAGATAGGGCGGCGCGGGGTGGGAGAAAGAGAGGCGCCACTTTTTCTTGGCCGCAGCGGGAGTGAGCATATTTAGCGAGATTGGGAGGGATTTTGAGCGGTGAAGAATAAATTTTACTCTTTTATATATCCTATATACTTAAGAAGTTCACCTCCACTACCTTATTTATCTAAACATGCAAGCTGTCCACATCAGCATTTGACCATGTCATCAATTCTTCATCATAGCAATACGTCCACATGCAGCCGTGAGACATGCATTCTTTGGCCCGCCATATCCTCCATGCAAAAAATAAATAAAAAATGGATTACAGTCTTATATACTGTACACCGAAGCCCAATCGTCTAAAACAAAAAGAACCTATCCAACTCAGCAAACCGCCACATATGCAAAAAAATAAATAAATCCTAGAATACATATATGATATTTCAGCTTTTCCCCTAAGAAATAATGGTCTCCACGACACCCTTGGTATCCTCCAAGTTATTTTCTCCACCACACGGTTGATCTCCTCTGTTATTAACCTCTCTCTTCCGGGCTCATCGGTTCCACTCACGCCAAGAGATCGAAACGCATGCCGTGGTTGGGGAAGAAGTTCGTCTTCCAAGCGCATCATTCTTCTTCTTTCATTGCCTCTATCATACTCCCCTGCAGCCTAAGCCTTCGAGGGCTGCTGGATTTCTGTGTTGCTGCCAACCTGAATCCCTATTTCGCCACCGCCATCGGCTCTGCTGGCCCAAATCCCGCGCCCAGGCGTCGATCCGGACACCCGTTGAACCAGATGTGCTGCCGCCGGGCGCCGGCGTCCTCCTTCAATATCACGTGGATAAGAGGTTGGGACTCTCCTCCCTCCCAGTCTCCTTAGATCTGCGGTTATTTTAGTCAGCTAGGTTGGATGTTCTGATATCTGCTCAACTACAGACCTGCATATCTCTCTCTCATGTTTGATTAGTACACATTTTATCTATATTCAGTTTGAAATATTATGATTGTTTTGTAGGACCAGAGGATCAGAATAGTCCAGTTCATTTTCAGGTACGTTGTTTTTTTTCTGGCAGTATTATAACATGCCATGCTCCAACCACGAGTTCCTACATCCTGGACCTTAAAAGTCTTCTGAACATGTATGTGTGCGGCATAGCTGCAGATCTTCATAACACCTTAATTCAAGTTTGTAAGGCTAATCGAGCCCATAATAGTAGAATGTGGACATCAATTTTAAGCAGATCTGATTGTCGTCGTCCTTGATGCAGCCACCCATTGGAGGCACTGCAGTGGACTGGTGACGCAATACTTTGCAATCCTGGACACTGTTCGAGTTTGTTGCCAGCCAAACTCAGGCAGGTAATCCCAAACATTAACTAACATGCTTTGTTCTTTGCTCTACTATGCCTTCCGTGTACCGTTTGAGGTCCTTCTCTTATCATAAGGAGAGGTGATGTGCTCTCTTTTAATCTTCTACGTTTTGTTAGCATCAGGATGCATATATTCTTTATATTTTAATGTCATTCTATTTTCATGTATTGTATTAATTCTCATTCCTTTTCAGTTACTATCGGGACATTTCCTGCCAATATTGCATTGCAGTTTCAAGTTGAGATGGAGGGCTAACTCTCTGTCCAGTGAACTGTTAGATTGCCTCACTATTTTATTTCCTTTTGAAACTTACCTTCTTGCAAACTGCTCTAATATTGCTAATTTATTGCTAATTGTTGTCTAATATTTCCTTCACTAAATGTAGTACAGGTTGAATTACTTGGCAGTAATAATGTCACAAGACTCACAACCAGAATTGGTATGCCTATGTTATTGACATCATGCACCTATTCTCATACGTTGTTTACTTTCCAGTTTTCAATTGGCAACACTGTGCTATTGTCATCGACTGAAGATAAGAAGTGGGTATAATGCAGGTGACTAAGAAGCATTATTATCACCTCCCAAGGCAATCATTGATGCCTATTTGATTTGTTCTATTTTTATTTGCTCTTTTTGTGAGATGTTTTGGATGAATAGATGATTTCATGCTCACTATATTTAGTCACTGGACAACTGAAAGAGTAGTAATGTTGATATTTCTTAAAGGAAATGGAAAATATCTGTATTGTGTATTGCTCGGTCTCATGAAATGGGTTTAATTTAGCCGAGAGACAACATAGTTAACAAGTATATTCAAATTATCTTTCCAGTTTTCTAATTATCCATTTTTTATTGCTACAATTCCCGCAGCAACGCGCGGGGTGTCATCTAGTTTTATTAGTACTTCGGCTAGATGCGCCGTAAGGGAGGAAAAGTGAAACACTTCTGCTTCGGTAGACCCCCCTTAAACACATCGATGGCTCAGATTATCCCATACCCCTTCATAATTAAGGGTAAGATTGTCCTTTTTAAAAGTACACCGTGAGACTTCGTATACAAATTGCACGGACCGGCCCATTAAACCACGTCCAATATAATGAACGTAAAAATATTAAGAAAAAGGGATACCTGACGAATTGAACTCAAGACCTCACAATTAGAGCCCTACGCTGCTAGCCAGTTCCCCAGACAGCTGCTTGTATAATTTTGTAGTGCGAAATATATAAGAATACACAACGGTGTTCACATATAAGAAATATTTTTTGAAAAAAAGTTTGAAACTCTAATTGAAAAAAAGTGATCAATTTTGAAATGCCGAATATTTATTGAATTTATGAACGGAATTTGACCTAATATTTTTTGAAATTTGAACAAAATTTCAAAACATGAATAATTTCCAAACATCTTTCGAAACATAAACAATTTTTAAAATTTGTTGTTTTACTTTTTCGTTATTGTTTGTCCTGTTTTCCTTCTATTTTTTTTATCTTTACTTCATTTTATTTTCTTTATTAAAATCAATGAACTATTTCTAAATCATGAACCTTTTCTAGAATTCATGAACTTTTCAAATTTGTGAATATTTCTTAAATTTACAAACTTTGTTTTCAAATCCATGAACTTTTTTGCAAGCAGTGGGCATTCCCATGCATGGTAGGCATCCATGTCATATTTGAACGATTTCCGACAAAGTATGCAAGTTGCGACACGTCTGGCCATTTATCGGCCCTTTTTATCGAGAAATCTCCAGAAAATACAAAAATTGTCGAAAACAAAAACAACTTGGTATGGGGCCTTTAATTGGTCATATAAGAGCATCCAATTGCCATAATTATTTGTTGGACCTGCCTACATGTTTAATTGTGTTAAGCTAGTATGAAGCTTGATAAAAGAAACATGTACTAACACCTACCACCGGTCATTTTTTTTGTTCATTGTTTTTGATATAGCTTACCGCTCATGCCAAGTGGTCACCCACCACCGGTCACTGTAGCATGAGAAAGAAAATTTTCATTATCCTGTAGTGAATGCATGGCCAATTTGATTGTTCGAAAGTAAAATATAACAGAGTACTAGTAGTTTAGCTCCGTTGTGTATATATCTGTAACACAGCCCCAACATGCTCGCAGTTGTGGTGCTATAAAACTCCTACGCGTGCGGCAGTCACGGGACAAGCACTACTTGGTCCATCGCGCAGCGGCCGCACGGGATGGAAGGCGTGTTGCGTCCCTAATTTGATTTTTTCAAAAAAGGAAACTAAACTGACAAGTTGCGCAATAATAATAGCAGTAAAAAAAGTAACTAGACACAGCAAGTGGATTGTCTCAGTTGGTTATGGTGGTGAATGAAAACTAAGAGGTTGGTGCTCTCACAACAATTTTTTGAAGGTTAAAAGAAGTAGAAGAATAATGGGCCAGGCCCAGGACGGAGGTGTGTGAGGGGCGGCCGATCTGCTATGTACCTCTTGTACATATCACATATCGTATAAATATTCCCCTAGAAAAACATATCGTATAAATATACCTTATGAACAAATGACAATACTATCCTTATACGGTTTGTGAGAGGGGTCTACCGAAGCAAAGCTCCTTTTTTTTTCCTGTTTTGTGCAACAACAATAGAGCCCACCCAATAACAAAAACAACAATTTTTTGAAGGTTAAAAGAAGTAGAAGAATAATGGGCCAGGCCCAGGACGGAGGTGTGTGAGGGGCGGCCGATCTGCTATGTACCTCTTGTACATATCACATATCGTATAAATATTCCCCTAGAAAAACATATCGTATAAATATACCTTATGAACAAATGACAATACTATCCTTATACGGTTTGTGAGAGGGGTCTACCGAAGCAAAGCTCCTTTTTTTTTCCTGTTTTGTGCAACAACAATAGAGCCCACCCAATAACAAAAACAACAATTTTTTGAAGGTTAAAAGAAGTAGAAGAATAATGGGCCAGGCCCAGGACGGAGGTGTGTGAGGGGCGGCCGATCTGCTATGTACCTCTTGTACATATCACATATCGTATAAATATTCCCCTAGAAAAACATATCGTATAAATATACCTTATGAACAAATGACAATACTATCCTTATACGGTTTGTGAGAGGGGTCTACCGAAGCAAAGCTCCTTTTTTTTTCCTGTTTTGTGCAACAACAATAGAGCCCACCCAATAACAAAAACAACAATTTTTTGAAGGTTAAAAGAAGTAGAAGAATAATGGGCCAGGCCCAGGACGGAGGTGTGTGAGGGGCGGCCGATCTGCTATGTACCTCTTGTACATATCACATATCGTATAAATATTCCCCTAGAAAAACATATCGTATAAATATACCTTATGAACAAATGACAATACTATCCTTATACGGTTTGTGAGAGGGGTCTACCGAAGCAAAGCTCCTTTTTTTTTCCTGTTTTGTGCAACAACAATAGAGCCCACCCAATAACAAAAACAACAATTTTTTGAAGGTTAAAAGAAGTAGAAGAATAATGGGCCAGGCCCAGGACGGAGGTGTGTGAGGGGCGGCCGATCTGCTATGTACCTCTTGTACATATCACATATCGTATAAATATTCCCCTAGAAAAACATATCGTATAAATATACCTTATGAACAAATGACAATACTATCCTTATACGGTTTGTGAGAGGGGTCTACCGAAGCAAAGCTCCTTTTTTTTTCCTGTTTTGTGCAACAACAATAGAGCCCACCCAATAACAAAAACAACAATTTTTTGAAGGTTAAAAGAAGTAGAAGAATAATGGGCCAGGCCCAGGACGGAGGTGTGTGAGGGGCGGCCGATCTGCTATGTACCTCTTGTACATATCACATATCGTATAAATATTCCCCTAGAAAAACATATCGTATAAATATACCTTATGAACAAATGACAATACTATCCTTATACGGTTTGTGAGAGGGGTCTACCGAAGCAAAGCTCCTTTTTTTTTCCTGTTTTGTGCAACAACAATAGAGCCCACCCAATAACAAAAACAACAATTTTTTGAAGGTTAAAAGAAGTAGAAGAATAATGGGCCAGGCCCAGGACGGAGGTGTGTGAGGGGCGGCCGATCTGCTATGTACCTCTTGTACATATCACATATCGTATAAATATTCCCCTAGAAAAACATATCGTATAAATATACCTTATGAACAAATGACAATACTATCCTTATACGGTTTGTGAGAGGGGTCTACCGAAGCAAAGCTCCTTTTTTTTTCCTGTTTTGTGCAACAACAATAGAGCCCACCCAATAACAAAAACAACAATTTTTTGAAGGTTAAAAGAAGTAGAAGAATAATGGGCCAGGCCCAGGACGGAGGTGTGTGAGGGGCGGCCGATCTGCTATGTACCTCTTGTACATATCACATATCGTATAAATATTCCCCTAGAAAAACATATCGTATAAATATACCTTATGAACAAATGACAATACTATCCTTATACGGTTTGTGAGAGGGGTCTACCGAAGCAAAGCTCCTTTTTTTTTCCTGTTTTGTGCAACAACAATAGAGCCCACCCAATAACAAAAACAACAATTTTTTGAAGGTTAAAAGAAGTAGAAGAATAATGGGCCAGGCCCAGGACGGAGGTGTGTGAGGGGCGGCCGATCTGCTATGTACCTCTTGTACATATCACATATCGTATAAATATTCCCCTAGAAAAACATATCGTATAAATATACCTTATGAACAAATGACAATACTATCCTTATACGGTTTGTGAGAGGGGTCTACCGAAGCAAAGCTCCTTTTTTTTTCCTGTTTTGTGCAACAACAATAGAGCCCACCCAATAACAAAAACAACAATTTTTTGAAGGTTAAAAGAAGTAGAAGAATAATGGGCCAGGCCCAGGACGGAGGTGTGTGAGGGGCGGCCGATCTGCTATGTACCTCTTGTACATATCACATATCGTATAAATATTCCCCTAGAAAAACATATCGTATAAATATACCTTATGAACAAATGACAATACTATCCTTATACGGTTTGTGAGAGGGGTCTACCGAAGCAAAGCTCCTTTTTTTTTCCTGTTTTGTGCAACAACAATAGAGCCCACCCAATAACAAAAACAACAATTTTTTGAAGGTTAAAAGAAGTAGAAGAATAATGGGCCAGGCCCAGGACGGAGGTGTGTGAGGGGCGGCCGATCTGCTATGTACCTCTTGTACATATCACATATCGTATAAATATTCCCCTAGAAAAACATATCGTATAAATATACCTTATGAACAAATGACAATACTATCCTTATACGGTTTGTGAGAGGGGTCTACCGAAGCAAAGCTCCTTTTTTTTTCCTGTTTTGTGCAACAACAATAGAGCCCACCCAATAACAAAAACAACAATTTTTTGAAGGTTAAAAGAAGTAGAAGAATAATGGGCCAGGCCCAGGACGGAGGTGTGTGAGGGGCGGCCGATCTGCTATGTACCTCTTGTACATATCACATATCGTATAAATATTCCCCTAGAAAAACATATCGTATAAATATACCTTATGAACAAATGACAATACTATCCTTATACGGTTTGTGAGAGGGGTCTACCGAAGCAAAGCTCCTTTTTTTTTCCTGTTTTGTGCAACAACAATAGAGCCCACCCAATAACAAAAACAACAATTTTTTGAAGGTTAAAAGAAGTAGAAGAATAATGGGCCAGGCCCAGGACGGAGGTGTGTGAGGGGCGGCCGATCTGCTATGTACCTCTTGTACATATCACATATCGTATAAATATTCCCCTAGAAAAACATATCGTATAAATATACCTTATGAACAAATGACAATACTATCCTTATACGGTTTGTGAGAGGGGTCTACCGAAGCAAAGCTCCTTTTTTTTTCCTGTTTTGTGCAACAACAATAGAGCCCACCCAATAACAAAAACAACAATTTTTTGAAGGTTAAAAGAAGTAGAAGAATAATGGGCCAGGCCCAGGACGGAGGTGTGTGAGGGGCGGCCGATCTGCTATGTACCTCTTGTACATATCACATATCGTATAAATATTCCCCTAGAAAAACATATCGTATAAATATACCTTATGAACAAATGACAATACTATCCTTATACGGTTTGTGAGAGGGGTCTACCGAAGCAAAGCTCCTTTTTTTTTCCTGTTTTGTGCAACAACAATAGAGCCCACCCAATAACAAAAACAACAATTTTTTGAAGGTTAAAAGAAGTAGAAGAATAATGGGCCAGGCCCAGGACGGAGGTGTGTGAGGGGCGGCCGATCTGCTATGTACCTCTTGTACATATCACATATCGTATAAATATTCCCCTAGAAAAACATATCGTATAAATATACCTTATGAACAAATGACAATACTATCCTTATACGGTTTGTGAGAGGGGTCTACCGAAGCAAAGCTCCTTTTTTTTTCCTGTTTTGTGCAACAACAATAGAGCCCACCCAATAACAAAAACAACAATTTTTTGAAGGTTAAAAGAAGTAGAAGAATAATGGGCCAGGCCCAGGACGGAGGTGTGTGAGGGGCGGCCGATCTGCTATGTACCTCTTGTACATATCACATATCGTATAAATATTCCCCTAGAAAAACATATCGTATAAATATACCTTATGAACAAATGACAATACTATCCTTATACGGTTTGTGAGAGGGGTCTACCGAAGCAAAGCTCCTTTTTTTTTCCTGTTTTGTGCAACAACAATAGAGCCCACCCAATAACAAAAACAACAATTTTTTGAAGGTTAAAAGAAGTAGAAGAATAATGGGCCAGGCCCAGGACGGAGGTGTGTGAGGGGCGGCCGATCTGCTATGTACCTCTTGTACATATCACATATCGTATAAATATTCCCCTAGAAAAACATATCGTATAAATATACCTTATGAACAAATGACAATACTATCCTTATACGGTTTGTGAGAGGGGTCTACCGAAGCAAAGCTCCTTTTTTTTTCCTGTTTTGTGCAACAACAATAGAGCCCACCCAATAACAAAAACAACAATTTTTTGAAGGTTAAAAGAAGTAGAAGAATAATGGGCCAGGCCCAGGACGGAGGTGTGTGAGGGGCGGCCGATCTGCTATGTACCTCTTGTACATATCACATATCGTATAAATATTCCCCTAGAAAAACATATCGTATAAATATACCTTATGAACAAATGACAATACTATCCTTATACGGTTTGTGAGAGGGGTCTACCGAAGCAAAGCTCCTTTTTTTTTCCTGTTTTGTGCAACAACAATAGAGCCCACCCAATAACAAAAACAACAATTTTTTGAAGGTTAAAAGAAGTAGAAGAATAATGGGCCAGGCCCAGGACGGAGGTGTGTGAGGGGCGGCCGATCTGCTATGTACCTCTTGTACATATCACATATCGTATAAATATTCCCCTAGAAAAACATATCGTATAAATATACCTTATGAACAAATGACAATACTATCCTTATACGGTTTGTGAGAGGGGTCTACCGAAGCAAAGCTCCTTTTTTTTTCCTGTTTTGTGCAACAACAATAGAGCCCACCCAATAACAAAAACAACAATTTTTTGAAGGTTAAAAGAAGTAGAAGAATAATGGGCCAGGCCCAGGACGGAGGTGTGTGAGGGGCGGCCGATCTGCTATGTACCTCTTGTACATATCACATATCGTATAAATATTCCCCTAGAAAAACATATCGTATAAATATACCTTATGAACAAATGACAATACTATCCTTATACGGTTTGTGAGAGGGGTCTACCGAAGCAAAGCTCCTTTTTTTTTCCTGTTTTGTGCAACAACAATAGAGCCCACCCAATAACAAAAACAACAATTTTTTGAAGGTTAAAAGAAGTAGAAGAATAATGGGCCAGGCCCAGGACGGAGGTGTGTGAGGGGCGGCCGATCTGCTATGTACCTCTTGTACATATCACATATCGTATAAATATTCCCCTAGAAAAACATATCGTATAAATATACCTTATGAACAAATGACAATACTATCCTTATACGGTTTGTGAGAGGGGTCTACCGAAGCAAAGCTCCTTTTTTTTTCCTGTTTTGTGCAACAACAATAGAGCCCACCCAATAACAAAAACAACAATTTTTTGAAGGTTAAAAGAAGTAGAAGAATAATGGGCCAGGCCCAGGACGGAGGTGTGTGAGGGGCGGCCGATCTGCTATGTACCTCTTGTACATATCACATATCGTATAAATATTCCCCTAGAAAAACATATCGTATAAATATACCTTATGAACAAATGACAATACTATCCTTATACGGTTTGTGAGAGGGGTCTACCGAAGCAAAGCTCCTTTTTTTTTCCTGTTTTGTGCAACAACAATAGAGCCCACCCAATAACAAAAACAACAATTTTTTGAAGGTTAAAAGAAGTAGAAGAATAATGGGCCAGGCCCAGGACGGAGGTGTGTGAGGGGCGGCCGATCTGCTATGTACCTCTTGTACATATCACATATCGTATAAATATTCCCCTAGAAAAACATATCGTATAAATATACCTTATGAACAAATGACAATACTATCCTTATACGGTTTGTGAGAGGGGTCTACCGAAGCAAAGCTCCTTTTTTTTTCCTGTTTTGTGCAACAACAATAGAGCCCACCCAATAACAAAAACAACAATTTTTTGAAGGTTAAAAGAAGTAGAAGAATAATGGGCCAGGCCCAGGACGGAGGTGTGTGAGGGGCGGCCGATCTGCTATGTACCTCTTGTACATATCACATATCGTATAAATATTCCCCTAGAAAAACATATCGTATAAATATACCTTATGAACAAATGACAATACTATCCTTATACGGTTTGTGAGAGGGGTCTACCGAAGCAAAGCTCCTTTTTTTTTCCTGTTTTGTGCAACAACAATAGAGCCCACCCAATAACAAAAACAACAATTTTTTGAAGGTTAAAAGAAGTAGAAGAATAATGGGCCAGGCCCAGGACGGAGGTGTGTGAGGGGCGGCCGATCTGCTATGTACCTCTTGTACATATCACATATCGTATAAATATTCCCCTAGAAAAACATATCGTATAAATATACCTTATGAACAAATGACAATACTATCCTTATACGGTTTGTGAGAGGGGTCTACCGAAGCAAAGCTCCTTTTTTTTTCCTGTTTTGTGCAACAACAATAGAGCCCACCCAATAACTTCTAAATCATGAACCTTTTCTAGAATTCATGAACTTTTCAAATTTGTGAATATTTCTTAAATTTACAAACTTTGTTTTCAAATCCATGAACTTTTTTGCAAGCAGTGGGCATTCCCATGCATGGTAGGCATCCATGTCATATTTGAACGATTTCCGACAAAGTATGCAAGTTGCGACACGTCTGGCCATTTATCGGCCCTTTTTATCGAGAAATCTCCAGAAAATAAAAAAATTGTCGAAAACAAAAACAACTTGGTATGGGGCCTTTAATTGGTCATATAAGAGCATCCAATTGCCATAATTATTTGTTGGACCTGCCTACATGTTTAATTGTGTTAAGCTAGTATGAAGCTTGATAAAAGAAACATGTACTAACACCTACCACCGGTCATTTTTTTTGTTCATTGTTTTTGATATAGCTTACTGCTCATGCCAAGTGGTCAGCTACCACCGGTCACTGTAGCATGAGAAAGAAATTCTTCATTATCCTGTAGTGAATGCATGGCCAATTTGATTGTTCGAAAGTAAAATATAACAGAGTACTAGTAGTTTAGCTCCGTTGTGTATAGCTGTAACACAGCCCCAACATGCCCGCAGTTGTGGTGCTATAAAACTCCTACGCGTGCGGCAGCCACGGGACAAGCACTACTTGATCCATCGCGCAGCGGCCGCACGGGATGGAAGGCGTGTTGCGTCCCTAATTTGATTTTTTCAAAAAAGGAAACTAAACTGACAAGTTGCGCAATAATAATAGCAGTAAAAAAAGTAACTAGACACAGCAAGTGGATTGTCTCAGTTGGTTATGGTGGTGAATGAAAACTAAGAGGTTGGTGCTCTCACAACAATTTTTTGAAGGTTAAAAGAAGTAGAAGAATAATGGGCCAGGCCCGGAGGTGTGTGAGGGGCGATCTGCTATGTACCTCTTGTACGTATCACATATCGTATAAATATACCTTATAAACAAATGACAATACTGCCCTTATACGGTTTGTGAAGGGGGTCTATCGAAGCAAAGCTCAAAGTGAAATTATCCTCCCTTACAGCTGGATAGGGGACAATTAAAATTACCCTTATGTCTAGTGCAAACTAGCAATAGAGTACCTACTACCGTAGCAATGTTTTTAAAAAAGATCCCTTTTTGCCTGTCAATTTCCATCATTTGAATTTGAATACGTTTCCAAGATACATGTACGTATTCGTGTCCGTGTAGGTTTCTTTTTTCAGTCCGAGTCCCTGCTGAGTACCGAGCCATATATATGCAGAGCTAGCTAACCAGTTTCCAACGCGATCGATCAAATAGATGGAGGGGCCGGAACAAGGCGACCTGGCGGAGTGCCTGCCGCGGGACGTCCTCGCCGACGTGCTCCGCCGCGTGGGGGCGCAGCAGCGATGGCTCGCCGTGTCGCGCTGCGTGTGCAAAGCATGGCGATCCGTCATCGACGGCGAGGGCCTCCTGCGCACGGACCTCCCGTTCAGCGGCCTCTTCCTCTCCTTCACATGGCTCCCGGTACCTGAGTTCTTCTCCCGCCCCACGTCGCCGGGCCAACCTCCGGTCAGCGGCAAGCTCGATTTCCTGCCCTCCGACGTCGACGCTCATTCCGTCGGGTACTATGGAGGGGACAACGACTTCCGCATCCAGGATCACTGCCACGGGCTGCTCTTGCTGGAGCGCCACGTGGTTAACCCTGCCACGCGATGCTGGGATGCTCTGCCACAAGGTCCGCCCACCCATGTTGGGGGAGTCGCCCTTGATACCCATGACCATGAGTATTATCTGGCCTTTGATCCCACGGTGTCATCGCACTACCAGGTGTTTCAGATCCCCTATTTGTATGAGTGTGACCCTTTAGAGGAGGCATCCGAGTGGCCTCCGTCCCCATATATCCTCCATGTATTCTCGTCAAGGACGGGTTGTTGGGAGGAGAGGTCCTTCGTTCGAGAAGGGAATGCTCATGGGACAGTTTCGGAGATCTGCGAGTCTTTGGCCGGTGATAGTAGACTCCGCTCTGTCTATTGGCGAGGATCATTGTACGTGCATTGCCAAACTGACTTTGTTGTGAGGTATCTACACCGTTTTATTTATGTTTTTTTTCCTGAATGAAAGCATATCTTTATCTGAATTCTAAAACTTTCATGCCAATGATTTGATTTTGCAGAATATCTTTATCTGAAGATAGGTACAGTGTGATTAAGCCACCAATGGGTGTCGGCTGGAACCCTTATCTAGGATTATCGGAAAAGGGGGTATACTTGGCATCATTTGTTAGCAATCACATAAGGGTTTGTACCCTCGATGAATCACGTGATCAGGCAGAATGGATACTGAAGCATGACTATGACCTTAAGCCTATACAAGCGTTTGACTCTCAAGCTGTTGGTGGATCATGGGTCCTAGAAGACATTAACTATGACTACTTTTATTCTCGTCTAACACGGTTCAAGAAGGAAGCAACAACACTTCAAGATACATTTGAATGGGACTCGGATGATGAAGATTTTCATGACAACAAGGACATTGCTGAAGCGCGCCACCATCAGTGTTTCGACATTGAGATACTTGGATTTCACCCATACAAAGAGATTTTGTTTTTGAGTAGGTCGGAGAGCGATAAATTAAATGCGGTAGGATTTGCCTATCATTTGAATAGCTTCAAGGTTGAAAGGTTAGGTAGCATATACCCAACAGGTTATGAGGCTTTTGACGTAGGCCTAGGTAATGATGAGCGGAACATTGAGTCCTTCCCATACACGCCATGTTGTTGGACCAGAGAAATAGGAGGAGCAGCAAACTAACTAAACTATATTATATGGTCCCGCCTCAAACATGATTGTGACCTCTTCAAAGGTACATCGTCAATCCGCATGTGATCATCACTACAGCGTGTGCACGCTTGGGGGTTCGTGGGCACCGTATGGGGTTCAACCAGTTTGGCTGGTGTGTCAGTACTCAGTACTAGATTCAATGGATGAGCTATGTAATCGTGTTCCTGACCGGTTTGATATAAACTTTTTTGTACTGGGTGACTTGGACTTATTTTATGTTCAATAAAATGGTTATGTGCATCGTATGATGCAGAGCCTGGGCTTATCCCCTTTCCAGCAATAAACAACATCTTTTCAGCAAGTATAGCTTGCTAGACTCCCAGTTCGTATCACTCAAATGCGTTCGAAATGAATCTCAAGCATCTGGCTTGCTTGCTTGAGATATCTCACTCATGTATGTAGTCTTGTAAGTAAGACTTTGTGGATGTATAGGCTCACATCAAGTTTACAGGAGCATGTCCCTGTGTTTGCAATCTTATTTTCTGGAAGGAAAACAAAAGATTTGCCTCATCTCATTTACTTAGGAAATGTGTAGTACGGTTTTATAAATAAAAAAGACCAAGATAGGTCATGCGATGATTTCTCATGGAATAGCAGCACTCGAAAATTCCAGGAGAACAATAGCCCAATTACGAGCGTCACTTTTGATTTTCCTGACAATGATCATCAGCATCCTAGCTTCATTTGGACATGGATTCCATCCATCCAAATATGGCAAGAAGTGAGCATTATCAAACAATTCATCGCCTTGCATTGGGCTCTCGTGTTGCAAGTCGTCTCATCCCACCTCTCACTAACTGAAGGCAATCCACTGCGATTTGTTTGTCGTGAAAGGCTAAAACATACCTTTACATGTTGCAACCCATGTTGTAGAGGCATTTCATTGGAAAGTATGCTAGTATGGCATAGACTACAGCTATGTCAACCTCTCGGGTGCATTATGTAGTCCACACTCCACACCCTATTTGGTATGATGACCGATGATACAGATATCTATACTTGGTTCATGCTATATTTACATCATATATAATGGCATAGTTTTGCCATCAATTTTTATAATGTTTTCTAGATGTACCTATTAATTCAGTGTCAAGTGTTAGTTGTTGTTTTCTGCTATTCTTAGACTTTTCAGAAAACCAATTTTTAGGGGACCAAAACTTTGAAGAAAAATATTTCGGGAAGTTTTGAGACGATACAGAGCAAGGCCCCCTAGATCTCCCGTTGGACCCAAGTGGGCCCCACATGGTAGGTAGGTGCGGCTATTAGGGAGGCCGCTTGGCGGGGCCGTGTGTGCCCCACACAATGCCTGTCCACCACGTCTTGACACCCCTTCCTTTATATATTCTTGAAAACCCCAGAATTATTTATCGAGGATCTTTTTTGTCACAACCACCTCTCTATTCTATGGAAGATCCAATCTAGAGGCCCTTTTCAAAACTCTTCGGAGGGGTAACTCATAATTCATTACGGAGATTATACATCCACCTTGTTGTCACCATATCCTTGCATGAGTAGTCCTCTTTGGACTATGGGTCCATAATGATTGCTAGATGTCAGTCTCTCCCTTGTTCTTCAATACAATCATCACGTGAGTTGGCCTACATGATTTTGATCCATTTGATATAATTCTTGCGGGGTGTTTGTTGTGGTGTGATGAATTTTTACTTTATGATTAGATTTATACATGTTCTATTCATTGATTCATCTGGGTTTTTTGTTGCATAATTTGTAGACATATGCTCTTCGGTCTATTAGTCTTGCACTCGCCATGTTTAGATGAATGATCTCAAAGAGAGAGTTGTCTATATTAGTTGAGTTCAATCTGGCAAGTAATCTACGGCGGGGATAGAAAGTGGAAATGGCATGCATTGTACTCCTGCTATCCCAAAATAAGTGTCTCAATTCTAGTATAACTTTCTATTAAAGATTTTGGGACAGAGGGAGTATTGTATTGTATTGTATTATATTGTGTTGTCCCCAAGGATAAAAAAATACTTGAGCACATGTCCTGGTACTGAACGTGGGGTAAAGACAATATATTATCAACGCAATGTAATCATTGTTAAGGAAATACCCAGTTTTACTTAACACCTTCAAGATGCATGCTAAATAGAGATCTTGGGGTGGATAATTTAGAAAAAACAAACAAACATGTTGTTGTCATGTCTGTTGTTCCTATTCAAATTAGAAGTCATTGTTATCATGGTTTATGCGATATGTGGGTGCTAGCGTAAGTGTTATACCATTTAATTTGTATATCAAGAAGTCATGAATGATATTGCACCCGTTGAGATAGAAGATATTGATATTACTATTAAGCTTGCAAACAGAGACACTTTTCCACCACTTTTAGTTATTGGATCACCACGAGATGATTTTTATCCCATTATATTTATTAGGATCTTCTTGAATACGGCTAATGCTAAGATTGATTGTACTAGGCAAACGGCCAATGTTAATTTTGGTGATGTATCGCATGAATTTCATTTCTCTAAGTTTCGTAGACAATCTCATGATAAAGATCAAAATCAAAATCAGATCCGAGGACCACGAATGCAACAGGCACGCGCGATAAAAGTCTGTTGGTGCCAACCGTAATCGATAATATAACATGTCAATTCTTTTTTTTCATGATAATACGCGTCTTATTTATATCATAAAGACAATAGTATAAGCCACGTACATACAGACACTAAAAAGACAACAGAACGCTACCCTTTGAACAAAGGAACTCCAGCCAAGAAGTAAAGTTACAAACAAGACCGAAGAATTCTCTGAGCTTGACACCAATGCCAGTCACCTGCCTCTGGCACCACCAAAATAGCCATCAAAGGAGAAAATGATGGATCACCTCCACACCTGAGCTCAACGCGGCTCCATCGCTAATATGTAGCTTTGCAGACCTCCATGGTGGCTCGCCAATAAAGGCCAAGCCATTTCCGTTGAACAAATAAGGCTGGGTCAACACTTTGGACACGCCATTGAACTCCAAATCGGGCACCGTCCGCATGATTAAGACGTCGGAGGAGGAAACCATATTTTCCTGCCACGAACCACGAACCCAACACACGATCCACCAACTTCCGGAGGTCGCCAATGCATGCCACAATCTGCATCTGCTCTTGGATCATCTTCCAAACTCCGCGCTTGCCCTGGAGCAAACGTCATCGCAACGGCGAAGCCCGAGGACACAGGTCCACCAAATCCACCCCAAAAGCGGATCGCCTCGTTGGGGAAGGAACTAAAGATTTATTAGTTGGCGTTGTCATCGCCACTGACAAAGCCAAGACGATGAATAGTCTAGAACTCTAAGCTACTAATGCCTAAAACAATTCAGACGAGTGGATCCGGCGACCCCCCTCACCATAGATGACCGAGGTCATCGACGAAGGGGGGCTGCCGGAGGACGACAGCGGAGGAAAGTGCCCTAGCGGCTGGGGGGGGGGGCGGCCTTCCAAAGCGATACATGGGAAGAGGGGGGCCTGCCGGAGGACGACAGCGGAGGAAAGTGCCCTAGCGGCTGGCGGCGAGATCGCCTTTCCAAAGCGATACATGGTTTGCTAGCTATAACATCTCAATTCCCACTTGAATATGGAAATTGCTTAATTTCAACCGGATGAAAATTCTCTCACGTAAACCTCTCTCTCGGCTCACCACGTGTCCCGCCCACCGCTCCCACCTTATCTTCTCCAGCCAACCTTATCCTCTCCGCCCATCGCTTCCTTCTTTTCCACCCTTTTCTGGTTCAACGGCAGAGGAGACACAGCACCGCAGGGGAGCAGCCTGATTCATCCTCACGTCGCCAGGGCTGGAGTAGAGCGTGAGTGAGGTTGTCGAAGCTCTGTCGTGGCTGTGTTGAAGCGCCACCAGAGCTGCATCACGGCTTCTGCCGTCATCGCCGTGTGTGGCGTTGTAGCGCCCGCCATGGCCGCCATAATGGAGGGAGGTTGTTGAAGCTCCGCCGTGGTCGCATTGAAGTGCCACCGAAGCTGCATCGCAGCTCCCGCCGCCACCGGCCGCGTTGCAATGGAGCGCGCCCGACTGCAATGGAGCTCCGCCGCGGCTACAGTGGAGCACGGCCGGGGCTGCAATGGAGCTTCGTCAGAACGCCGCGCGCCGGTGGCTGCAATGGAGCGCGACCGAGGCAGCAATGGAGCTTCGTCGGCCGGTGTTTGCAATGGAGCTCCGCCGCGGCTGCAATGGAGCACGATGGGGGCGGCAATGGAGCTTCGCCGGGACGTCGACGGTGCTGCATCGGAGATTTATTTTGAGCAGCAGTGCTGCCATGGAGCTGCAGTGGAGCTTGCCCGTGGGTCGTCGGTGTTGTGTTGAAGTGCAGCTTTCGTCACCAGCCAACGGTGCTGCGATGTAGCCCACATCGCCGCCCGCCGGTGCTGCATTGAAGCTCTCGTCGCCGGCCGCTGTTGCTGTAATTAAGCTTTCAACGCCGGCCACCGGTGTTGCGATGCAGCCCGCGTCGCCGGCCGCTGGTGGCTCATTGAAG
>NW_024120293.1:0-9648 GCF_003073215.2 Triticum urartu
CTCTACTCTCTTTTAATGGATTGAGTTTTCCCTTTGAAGTTATCTTATCGGATTGAGTCTTTAAGGATTTGAGAACACTTGATGTATGTCTTGCATGTGCTTATCTGTGGTGACAATGGGATATCACGTGATTCACTTGATGTATGTTTTGGTGATTAACTTGCGGGTTCCGCCCATGAACCTATACATAGGGTTTGGCACATGTTTTCGTCGTGATTCTCCGGTAGGAACTTTGGGGCACTCTTTGAGTTCCTTTGTGTTGGTTGAATAGATGAATCTGAGATTGTGTGATGCATATCGTATAATCATACCCACGGATACTTGAGGTGACATTGGAGTATCTAGGTGACATTAGGGTTTTGGTTGATTTGTGTCTTAAGGTGTTATTCTAGTACGAACTCTAGAGCTGTTTGTGACACTTATAGGAAGAGAAAACATATAGTTTGGAAAGAATAACTTTGAGGTGGTTTCGTACCCTACCATAATCTCTTCGTTTGTTCTCCGCTATTAGTGACTTTGGAGTGACTCTTTGTTGCATGTTGAGGGATAGTTATGTGATCCAATTATGTTATTATTGTTGAGAGGACTTGCACTAGTGAAAGTATGAACCCTAGGCCTTGTTTCCTAGTATTGCAATACCGTTTACGCTCTCTTTTATCATTCGTTACCTTGCTGTTTTTATAATTTCAGATTACAAATACTATTATCTACTTTCCATATTGCACTTGTATCACCATCTCTTCGCCGAACTAGTGCACCTATACAATTTACCATTGTATTGGGTGTGTTGGGGACACAAGAGACTTTTTGTTATTTGGTTGCAGGGTTGCTTGAGAGAGACCATCTTCATCCTACGCCTCCTACGGATTGATAAACCTTAGGTCATCCACTTGAGGGAAATTTGCTACTGTCCTACAAACCTCTGCACTTGGAGGCCCAACAACGTCTACAAGAAGAAGGTTGTGTAGTAGACATCAGTGCTGTCATTGGAGCTTCAATGTAGCTTCGCCGGATGCCCATCAGTGTTGCATTGGACCTTTGACGTGTTGTGCGGTGCTGCCATGGAGCTTCAATGGAACTTCGCCGCATTTCCTCAGTGTTGCCATGGAGCTTTGCCGCGCTCCGTGCTTCCATGGAGCAGCGGCGGCGGCTTCTGATGATGCGACGCAGCTGTCACTGCTGACTCTCGGAGCTACGATGCAGCACTTGCTGTTGTATTGGAGCGCTCGCCGGTGATGCCGGCGCTGCGAGACCGTCGAAGCAGTTGCCATGGTGGGTTATGCATCAACGCTGCGCTGCGTGGATTGATGGGTGTGGACTGTGGAGGATGCAAGACAGAGGAGAAAGATGATGGGGGCTGCGATTGCTGAGGGAAGTGTGCAGGTGCTCCAACTGTCACAGATCGGACGGACGTATTGACTTGCATCGAATGGTCACCAAGACGGTTTACAAATCCAGTCCATCATCTGACTTACGCGTAGCAGTGGCCCTTGAATATATACTCTTGCATATAGTGTCCAAGTTACGTATGTGTAGCCCTTTCATCATGCAGGTTTCCTTCTCCAATTCGATCAATTTCCTGCGAGATATGTATCGGGGTTCTTGCTGGTATTAGGTTACCAATCAGGAACCGAACATATAGATCTACATGATGAAACTGCCGGAACACAAAGACCTGGCGGCGCCAGCCAGAGGACGTGCTTGCCGACGTGCTCCACCGTGTGGTAGTGCCGCGCTGGTTTGCCGTCTCTCGCTGCATCTGCAAGGCATGGCGTGCTATCATCGACGACGACGGCCTCCTATGCGCAGAGCTTCCATTCAGCGGCATCTTCATCGCCTTCGATCTACATGATGAAACTGCCGGAACACAAAGACCTGGCGGCGCCAGCCAGAGGACGTGCTTGCCGACGTGCTCCACCGTGTGGTAGTGCCGCGCTGGTTTGCCGTCTCTCGCTGCATCTGCAAGGCATGGCGTGCTATCATCGACGACGACGGCCTCCTATGCGCAGAGCTTCCATTCAGCGGCATCTTCATCGCCTTCACTGAGCTCCCATTACCTGAGTTCTTCTCCCCCCCCCCCCCCCCCCCTGTTCAGCCTGCGGTTAGCGGCAAGCTCGACTTCCTGCCCATGGCCATAACAGATGACTCGGACGAATTCACCATCCAGGATCACTGCAATGGCCTCCTCCTGCTTAATTAGCACCTAAAATATTAACCCCGAGAGGCGTGCCACCTACGTGGTTAACCCTGTTAAACATGCTACATGCGTTGGGTTTAACTAGGTTGGACTCGTAGAGGTGTAGAGATATACATTGGTTGTTTAAGTTAGTTCTATCTCTTGTAACCGAATATATTCTTCTCTATCCCTTGTATCCCAAGTTTGTAATCTGAACAACCTGTACGCATGTACCAGAGATAAGCGTTGGCTATATAAACACGAACCCCTCGCCCTCGGTAGGATACGATGTTTCCCTAAACTTTCCACATGGTATACAGAGCTATCCTCTTCCACTACATCTAGTTCTCGATCTCCACCACCAAGCCACCATGTCCTCCTCCTCGAGCATTCCTCAAGGCACCCTGACCGGCCAGATCACCGAGAAGCTCACGAGCACGAACTGCGTGCTCTAGCGTACCCAGATCACGCCGCAACTCCGAGGCACGGGGTTCTTCGGCTACGTCGATGGGTCCATGAAGGAACCTGCCTCGACCGTCATCACCAAGCTGGCAGATGGAAAGGAGGAGTCGTCGCCAAATCCCCTGCATTCAATCTGGATCAGGGAAGATCAGCAGGTATTAGGGTATCTGCTGAATAACTTGTCAAAGGAAGTGCTTGTCCAGGTTACGGCCATCACCAATGCGCACAATCTCTGGACGGCGCTCGCGCACATGTTCTCCTCGACCTCGATCTCCCGCATCAACAACATACACATAGCACTTGCTAATGCGCAGAAGGGGCAGCAGTCCGTGGCGACGTACTTTGCCCAGATGCGCTCGCTGGCGGAAGAGCTGGCGGCGGCGGGAAAGCCCCTGGAGGATGATAAACTGATCTCTCACATCCTTGCGGGGCTCGACATGGAGTACCAGCCGCTGGTCTCAGCGCTGGATGCTCGCACCATCCCGGTCACGCTCGATGAGCTCTTTGCTCAGATGAGCAACTTCGACCAGAGGGTGGCGCTCTACCGCGGCAACGACAACGGCTTCAAGTCTTCGGCCAACGGTGCTTCACGTGGCCGTGGAGGTGGTGGCTCCTCCCGCTACCGTGGCCCTCCGCGCAAGGGGCAAAACAGCAACAACAACCCTCGCGCCAATAACAACAACACCAGCAGCGGCAATGGCAGCGGCCGGCCCTCCTACAACAACACCAAGGGTCGCCGCAACAAAAACTCCTCTGCTAGGTCTCGCCCCGATGCTGACAAGTGTCAGATCTGCGGCAAGCTGGGGCACTACGCGAAGGACTGCTGGTACTATTTTGAGGATGACAATGACTCATCCCAAGACGAGAAAGTAGCCGGCGGTGCTGAAGGATCGTACGACATCGATACAAACTGGTATGTGGACAGTGGTGCTACCAACCACATTACGGGCAAACTGGAGAAAGTGACCATGAGGGAGAAGTACCGCGGCCCCGACCAAATCCATGCTGCCAATGGAGAAGGTATGAAAATCTGTCATATTGGTCACTCAACTGTTAAAACCCCTCACCGAAAACTTCATCTTAGAAAAATCTTGCATGTCCCTAAAGCCTCCATGAATCTTCCTTCTTTTCATGAAATCACCCTTGATAATCATGTGTTTCTTGAGTTTCACCCCTTCTTCTTTTTCATCAAGGCTTAGGTCACAAAGAAAATCCTATATCGAGGTAGATGCGTTCGAGGGTTGTATCCGTTGATTCCTGAACTTAGGAGGCTCAATAAGCAAGCATGTGGTGTCACCAAGCTCTCATCCTCTCGGTGGCACCATCATTTAGGGCATGCATCATTTTCTTTAGTTGAAAGATTGCTTAGGAAAAATAAGCTCCCATATGTTGGAGAGCACAATTGTGAAACAATTTGTGATTCTTGTCAAAAGGCTAAAGCCCATCAATTACCATATCCAATTTCTATGAGTGTTTCTACCAAACCTTTGCAACTCATTTTTTCTGATGTTTGGGGTCCTGCCCCCTCCTCTGTTGGTAGACATAGCTATTATGTGAGTTTCATTGATGACTTCAGCAAATATTCCTGGATCTATCTTCTTAAGAAAAGATCTGATGTGTTTCAAGTATTCCAAAATTTCCAAGCTTTAGTTGAGAGGAAATTTGATAGCAAAATACTTGCTGTCCAATCTGATTGGGGAGGGGAATATGAAAAGTTGAATTCCTTCTTCCAACAACTTGGTGTATCTCACCATGTTTCTTGCCCGCATGCCCATCAGCAAAATGGGTCAGTTGAGCGCAAGCACAGACACATTGTAGAAGTAGGGCTTTCTCTACTTGCACGTGCATCCATGCCACTTAAGTTTTGGGATGAAGCCTTTCTCACCGCCGTGCATCTCATCAATATATTACCTAGCAGAGTCATCAACTATGAAACTCCCACTGAGCGACTTCTCCACACCAAACCTGAGTACAAGTCACTTCGTGTCTTTGGATGTGCCTATTGGCCAAACCTCGGACCTTACAACAATAGAAAGCTCATGCTCCGCTCGACACAATGTGTATTTATTGGCTATAGTGCTCAACACAAAGGCATGAAATGCCTTGATGTTTCCACCGGCTGTGTCTACATCTCCAGGGATGTTTTGATGAAACTAAATTCCTCTTCGCCGATCTTCATCCCAATGCCGGAGCACTCCTTCGCCAAGAAATCCTCATATTGCCTTCACATCTCACCAGTGATGTCATAGGGGAAAACAGTTGCGGTGAACCAATATTAACTAATTCTCATAGCAGCATCCATGAGCTTTTTGGCACTACAAGTGAAAATACAAAAGAAATCGCTGCAGAAAATAAAGCAAATAATGCGGCGCCTGGGTCATATTTTATGTGTCTGCCGCCAGGGAGCAGATCTACCTCGGGATCGCTGCAGCAGCAGTCTGGCGGCGCATCTTCCGTGGGATCCGGACCGCAGGAGCGGGCCAACGCACCGGCTTTTGGTTCCGCGCCACCCGTCTGTGAAAGCGACCGCGCGGGCCACCCTGGCGACGACGCGCGAACGTCTCCCATTCGTCCTGCGCTCGATTCCGTCCCGGGCGAGTCCGCAACTGCCACGCGGTCCGTGGCTCGGTGGCCCACTGACGAAACCCGGTGCTACACCCGGCGCGCTGCACCAACCGTGTCTGACGCGCCTCCACCAGCCCGACCGGCCCAATCATTGCGCCAAGATGGCGTGTCAGCTGGGCCTGGCGCAGGATCCTCTACGTCGTCTTCGTCACCTCCGCCTCTGCGTTCGGTCATAGAAGATCCTCCAGCGCGCCGATCCGAGCCAGCCGTATCAGCCTCGGGATCCGCCGCTGTAGGGGTGCTCCTGGATCTTCTGTGGAGCCCTCTACACCACGGACAAGGCTACAAAAAGGGGTACTTAAGCCTGTAAATTACAAAACTATTACCAAATTTGGTTTGGCTTGTTCCACAGGTGAACCTGCTACGCTTCAAGAGGCACTGGGTGATGTGACGTGGAGAAAGGCCATGGAGGAAGAACACATAGCACTACAAAGAAACAAGACCTGGCATCTAGTTCCCCCACAACAAGGTAAAAACTTGATTGACTGCAAGTGGGTTTTCATAATCAAAAGAAAATTTGATGGAACTATTGATCGCTATAAAGCTAGGTTGGTTGCAAAAGGTTTTAAGCAAAGGTATGGTTTGGACTATGAAGATACCTTTAGTCCAGTAGTAAAAGCTGCCACCATTCGCCTCGTTTTGTCTGTTGTTGTTTCCAGGGAATGGAGTCTTAGACAACTGGATGTAAAGAATGCGTTTCTTCATGGTGTTCTGGAAGAGGATGTCTATATGAAACAACCTCCTGGGTTGAAAACAAAAAGTTCCCCTCACATGTGTGCAAACTTGACAAAGCTATATATGGTCTGAAGCAGGCCCCTAGAGCATGGTACTCACGTCTCAGTCACAAACTGCAAGCACTTGGGTTTATTCCCTCCAAGGCTGACACCTCACTGTTCATTTACTACAAGTCAAATACTTCCATGTTTTTTCTTATGTATGTTGATGATATTATTGTCACTAGTTCATCTAATGAAGCAGTGGCAGGACTGTTGAAGGATTTAGGTGCTGAGTTTGCTCTAAAAGATCTAGGAGACTTACACTTCTTCCTAGGTATTGAAGTACAGAAACATGGAGATGATCTTCATCTGTCGCAGGAAAAGTATGCAACGGATCTGGTAAAGAGGGTTGGTTTGCAAGGATGTAAACCGTCATCAACTCCTTTATCAAGCTCTGAAAAATTGTCTCTGACAGAAGGAAACCTCTTGGATCAAGAGGACAGTGCCAACTACAGAAGTTTGGTAGGTGCACTTTAGTACTTGACCCTTACAAGGCCAGATATATCCTTTGCTGTTAACAAAGTATGTCAGTTTCTTCATGCACCCACTACTGTTCATTGGACTACAGCTAAGCGCATTGTCAGATATGTTAAACATACTTTGGGTACTGGTCTTACTTTCAGCAAATCATCATCTATGCTTGTCACTGCTTTCTCAGACTCTGACTAGGCAGGCTGTGTAGATGACAGACGATCAACATGTGGCTTTGCTGTGTTCTTTGGGCCTAATCTCATATCATGGTGCGCAAAGAAACAAGCTACGGTATCAAGGTAAAGTATAGAGGCAGAATACAAAGCTTTTGCAAATGCTACAGCAGAAATTATCTGGGTTCAGTCTTTGCTAAGGGAACTTGGCATTAAACGGACTCCAGCTCCATGCTTATGGTGTGACAACCTTGGTGCTACATACTTATCAGCTAACCCAGTTTTTCATGCCAGAACGAAGCACATTGAAATAGACTTTCATTTTGTCCGAGAAAGAGTTGCTAGCAAGCAACTGGACGTTCGGTTTATCCATTCTAGAGATCAAGTAGCTGATGGATTTACAAAGGCGTTGCCTACAAAAAGCTTTGAAGAATTCAAGCGTAATCTCAACTTATGTAAGTTGTGATTAAGAGGGAGTGTTAAACATGCTACATGCGTTAGGTTTAACCAGGTTGGACTCGTAGAGGTGTAGAGATATACATTGGTTGTTTAAGTTAGTTCTATCTCTTGTAACCGAATATATTCTTCTCTATCCCTTGTATCCCAAGTTTGTAATCTGAACAACATGTACGCATGTACCAGAGATAAGCGCTGGCTATATAAACACGAACCCGTCGCCCTCGGTAGGGTACGGCGTTTCCCTAAACTATCCACAAACCCTACCACACGAACCTGGGATCGTCTGCCATCCTACCTACCCGCCCAACCATGCCGGCAGGATCGTCCGTGGTATTTGTTTCCATAACTACCATCTCGCCTTTGATCCCAAAGTGTCATCCAGCTACCGGGTGCTTGGGATCCCATGGTTGTTTTCCGGCAAAAGAGACAATGAGTCTGAGTATGATCCCCTAGAGGAGCTATCCGAATGGCCTCCGTCTCCATATATCTTGCCTGTTTTCTCATCAAAGACGTGTTGTTGGGAGATGCGGTCGTTTTCTCGACACGGGGATGTGGCTGGCACGGTGGCAGAGACACGAGCACATTCCTCCGGTTACCACAAACTCCATTCTGTTGATATATACATAGTTTTTGTTTAGTTGTCATCCCACTAAAAATACTTTTAATAATTATATTAATTTCTAATAAGGTTTCCTGCAAACAATTTGATTTTGCAGAATATCTATGTCTGAAGATAGTTACACTGTTATTAAACCACCAACAGGTGTCCGAATGTACTACCCTTATCTGGGAAGATCAGAAAAGGGGGTGTGCTTAGCATCATTTGTTGAGAGTAGTAACATTCGCGTTTTTATCCTGAATGAATTTTGTGGTAGGACAGAGTGGATCTTGAAGCATGACTACGACCTTAAGCCCGTGAGAGCGTTTTGCCAGCAAGTTCATGGACCATGGATCTTAGAAGACATTAACTTTCATTTCTTTCCTCCAGAAGAGATCAATGAGAAACCAGTAGCTGAACAGAACTTTGAATGGGACTCCAACAATGACAATTTTGATGATAGCAGAGACGTGGTTGAAGCATCTCCTGGTGGATATTTTGACATTGAGATACTTGGATTTCACCCATACAAAGAGATTCTCTTTTTTAGTAGATCAGAGACTTGTAAAGAAAATGCCATGGCATTGCCTATCATTTGAATAGCTTTAAGGTAGAAAGCTTAGGTAGCATATACCCAAAGGATTATGATAGTTTCGACTCCGACCTTACTAATGAAAGTCAGGAGATTATATCTTTTCCATACACACCATGTTCTTGGATCGAACAGATCCCAATCTAGAAACTCATCCCAAACATGATTATATATACTATGTTTTTCTTTGGATCTTTTTCTATTTGTGAGTGCCATTATCATTATTTATTTATTACTACTAGTGATATATCTTGTTATCGGCTAGCTAGTTTCTCCATTTAAATCACACATGTGCGGATTATACGCAGCCTCCTCCTCCCCAATTAGGGTTTCTCTGCCTCCGATCGGTGGCGCCGTCGCCGGTCCACCTTGTCTCCAGCGGGCTTATGTTCATGGGAGCGTGGTGGATCCTTGCCTTTGCCGGCAGGAGGGCTCCGTTTTTAGATGTGTCTTCGAGATTTGTTTGGGTTTGTGTTCTATTCAGGAAGCCGAGACGGCTGCGGCTCCCTGAAGGGGGGATAAGGTTCTCCCCCCCTTCCCCACCTAGCCTCCGTTTCGGTGGTGGGTCTAGTATCGTCGGTGGGCGTGTGGAGGTGTGTCTCCACCGGATCTGTCCTTGGTGGATTTGCTCGGATATGTTCGTCGTTCCTCTACCACTACTAGCAAAAGGCCTACTAGTGGCGCACCTGTTTTCACTACTAATGGCGCACTACAGGTGCGCCACTAGTACCACGCCATTAGTATTTTTTACTAAGGTGCGCCATTAGTATCTGGTATACTAATGGCGCATCACGCAGTGCGCCATTAGTATAGCCCACGGCGCGCCATTAGTATGCCTCCCAGGGGGCCATATTTATCCATGTGCTTTGGCATACTAATGGCGCACTGGTGGATGATGCGCCATTAGTGTGCTCTGGCTTACTAATGACGCATTATGTGGTGGTGCGCCACTAGTATGAATATTAGGCATTATTTTTTTTCTTTTCTGATATCACTAGTAGAAAACGGACCATTAGTACCGGTTTGTAAGGGCCTTTAGTGCCGGTTATGGAACCGGCACTAACGTTTCGGCACTAAAGCCCCCCCCTTTAGTACCGGGTTCAGCACGAACCGGTGCTAAAGGGGATCCACGTGGCACGAGCCAGCTCCGGGGGCCGGGAGCCCTTTAGTACCGGTTGGTAACACCAACCGGTACTAAATGCTTGTGGGTTTTTGTTTTATTTTGTATTTTTCAATTAAATTTGTGTTATCAATTTAATTTAGGATTGTTTTACGTTATAATGAGTTGTAGTCGTCATCATCATCATCATCATCAT
>NW_024120294.1:0-10651 GCF_003073215.2 Triticum urartu
CAAGCCCCCCCCCCTCCGCATGCCCCCCCGCCGATGGCAGATGGATATAGGCGGGTCGTCGAGCTCCATGCCCTCTTGGGTGGCCCGTTAGAACCCTTACAGCTCTGCTCCAGACCGTCGTGGTTTGGAAAAGACAAGGCTCTTGGAGCTCCGAGTTATCACCTTTGGGCCCCCATTCCGCCGATCAACAATAAGTGTTGGTCCCGGCACCTCCAAGACTGTGTCGGCTCCCCGAGTCAGAGGTGTGGGCAACTCCCGGCGCTAGGTCGGCAGCCCGGGCAGGATCCAAGCGCTCTAGTCATGAATCTTGCTAGACCGAGGTAGTCCCCCGCCCTCCAACTCTAAGGCAAGGACCAGCTTCACTGCACCATCATGCGCGTGTTATTGCCCTTGGCGAAGATGAACGCCGCCGCCGCACGAATGCGAACGCATTGCGGATGGGCCGCAAGGTGTTGAAGTGGCTCACAGCTGAGCAAGTGGTTTTCTAGGTTTTCCATATATTTCATTGCTCGAGTGTGTTTGGTGCAACAGACCAACCAAAAAATTAAACTGTATAAGAATTAGATAGCTCAAAAACCACAGCCCAACCCCACTTGCGTGCGAGGTTTACTACAAATCTAAGTCGCAAAAGGAAGTACAAATTGCAAACAAACAGGGTTGTCCAAAAAGTAACAAAACAAACAAATCATCTGAGTGATACTGAACAAATATATTCTAGAAATTCACATGAGTGTTGTAAACTAATTCATTGTTTTTATGCACACTAGCAATCAAAATTCGTTAGGCTACTGGAACTAGGCAACTAGCCCGGATTTAGAAAGGCAATGGTGCCCATGTATAACCTAAGACGAGACATCTTAGGTCTTTCATGGTACTTCTCCAGTTCTCCTCACAATTACCACATCGTAACTATACTGCAAGGTGCTTGAATTCTGTACTATTTTGTATTGCTGCATAAAATTAATACGAAGAGCATAATACTGTTTAAGGATGCTAAAATGGAGAAAAGGCTAGTGACCCATCGACACTTCATTCTCCTCGGGCTCAAAACGTACCTGAGCATGACAATTTCGATTTTTTGTCCTAAAATGAAATGGAACACATTCCATATCGCCAACAATATAAAACATATTTCAATAGTTATTGTACTAAATAGCACATTAAGCAATCCTTTAGTTACTATTAAATACCACATTAAAGAATCCTTTGACCGGATGATCAACTCTCAACCTTGTGATGAGCAATATAACAAACACACTAGCTTTTGGAATATCTATGGCAAATGATGTCATTGAACAAAAGACCAGCGCTGCTAGATTAGTTAAGTTAATACGAGAATCCAGACCAAGCAATCATGATTTGCATCTTACATGCACAGCATTAAGAATGCCTAAACTTCTACCGACATACTTTGGCTTGAAAACTATGTCATCTCTTGTCGCAACTTGATCACCCTCTTCACTTTGTAACACCATAGAGACCTTAAGTTCTTGATACGTCTCCAACGTATTTATAATTTTTGATTGCTCCATGCTATATTATCTACTGTTTTGGACAATATTGAGCATTATTATCCACTTTTATATTATTTTTGGGACTAACCTATTAACTGGAGGCCCAGCCCAGAATTGCTGTTTTTTGCCTATTTTAGAGTTTTGCAGAAAAGGAATATCAAACGGAGTCCAAACGGAATGAAACCTTCAGGAATGTGGTTTTCTCACCGACCGTGATCCAGGAGACATGGACCCTAAGTCAAGGAAGCTTCGAGGAGGGCACGAGGTAGTGGGGCGCCCCCCCTCAGGGCGCACCCTCCACCCTCGTGGGCCCCCTGTTGCTCCACCGACATACTTCTTCCTCCTATATATACCTACGTACCCCCAAACGATCAGATACGGAGCCAAAAACCTAATTCCACCGCCGCAACCTTCTGTACCCACGAGATCCCATCTTGGGGCCTGTTTCGGAGCTCCGCCGGAGGGGGCATCCATCACGGAGGGCTTCTACATCATCACCATAGCCCTTCCGATGAAGTGTGAGTAGTTTACCTTAGACCTTCGGGTCCATAGTTAGTAGCTAGATGGCCTCTTCTCTCTTTTTGGATCTCAATACAATGTTCTCCCCCTCTCTCGTGGAGATCTATTCGATGTAATTTTCTTTTTCCCGTGTATTTGTTGAGATCGATGAATTGTGGGTTTATGATCAAGATTATCTATGAACAATATTTGAATCTTCTCTGAATTCTTTTATGTATGATTGGTTATCTTTGCAAGTCTCTTCGAATTATCAGTTTGGTTTGGCCTACTAGATTGATTTTTCTTGCAATGGGAGAAGTGCTTAGCTTTGGGTTCAATCTTGCGGTGTCTTTTCCTAGTGACCGTAGGGGCACCAAGGCACGTATTGTATTGTTGCCATCGAGGATAACAAGATGGTTTTTTTTATCATATTGCATGAATTTATCCCTCTACATCATCTCATCTTGCTTAAGGCGTTACTCTGTTTTCTTGAACTTAATACTCTAGATGCATGCTGAATAGCGGTCAATGAGTGGAGTAATAGTAGTAGATGCAGGCAGGAGTCGGTCTACTTGTCTCGGACGTGATGCCTATATACATGATCATACCTAGATATTCTCATAACTATGCTCAATTCTGTCAATTGCTCAACAGTAATTCGTTCACCCACCGTAAAAAAATTATGCTCTTGAGAGAAGCCACTAGTGAAACCTATGGCCCCCGGGTCTATCTTCATCATATTAATCTTCCATCACTTTATTATTGCCTTTACTTTTTTACTTTGCATCTTTATCATAAAAAAATCAAAAATATTATCCTATCATATCTATCAGATCTCACTCTCGTAAGTGACCGTGAAGGGATTGAGAACCCCTTATCGCGTTGGTTGCGAGGAGTTATTTGTTTTGTGCAGGTGCGAGGGACTCGCGCGTAGCCTCCTACTGGATTGATACCTTGGTTCTCAAAAACTGAAGGAAATACTTACGCTACTTTGCTGCATCATCCTTTCCTTTTTAAGGAAATCCAACACAGTGCTCAAGACGTAGTAGTTCTTCTTCACCATCCAATTTGATAGAGACAACACGTCGTGAAAGAGTAATTGTGTCATCATCAACAACATGCAATTCACCATCTCAGAAAGCATGCAACACAACTTCCTCGTCACCTATGCTGGCAGTACTAGCTGTGATCACATCTCGAAAACCACCAGGTGGCAATGATGACCCACCAATGAGTTGCACACTGATTGTCGCCTCCAGAAAGTTGTTCATGTGGTGGAATCTACACTGGAGTGTGCTACGCCTGCTAGTGTAATCTTTATGAAAAGAGCAATACATTCTTTCTTTTAAAAGTAAGGTTAGAAAGCTTAATTAGGTCTCTGTCTTGACTTTCAGTAGCGCCCGTAACTTTGAGCATGATCTCGATGCTCCCGGGATTGTAACAAGTCCGTATGGCACGGGTAGGGCCGGTGAGTGTAAGATAGGGATGCTGCACGCAACAGATATAATAAGCTAAGCTTAGCATGGGTCCATCCACAATGAATAGAAAATACGATAACAAGCTACACCGGTCCATCCACAAATAATTACCTCCTCCGTGATGGTTTGACAATTATTTCTTGTACGAGTATAGATAATATTATGCCTGCGGCCGTCCGCGACATCGTGTGCAGTGACCATGCCAAACACATCCAACGGCCACTATAAACCTCCTGTTATTGCTGCAATTTTGATAAAAAAGATCTGCAAAGTATCTCTTGGGCCGCCGAAACAGTCAGGACGATTGTCGGTAAAACACATAGGAGGGATGGGCGCTACACGGATCAAAGCACGTGGAGTTAGCTATACATTGTTGTAAGTATTAAGGGAATGTGGTGAAAATTAATAGTACGCCTCTGTCTTACTATCAAGAAGGATGGGCAGTTCCTGACCGACCGTGAGTCCATTGTGGCTGCGGTGGATGAGTACTACGAGGGCGTTTTTGGGGTTGCATCGGAGCGGGAATTTGCAGTTAACCTCCAAGCCCTAAGTTTGCCGCGTCGTGAGTTGTCACTCCTGGAGAGGCCCTTCACAGAGGAGGAGGTTGAGAGAGTCATCAAATCCATGCCCTTGGACAAGACACCCGGACCCGATGGGTTTACTGGTCGCTTCTATGCGAGTTGTTGGCAGATCATAAAAGTGGATTTCATGAGGGCACTGGAGGCATTCTACCGTGGGGATATACGTGGCATCGGGTGCATTAACAAATCCATAGTCGCTTTGTTGCCAAAGGTGGATGGTGCTGAGGAGTTGCAGGATTTTCACCCAGTCAGTCTCATGCACGGTGCTGTGAAGATTTTCGATAAGGCAATGGCAGTTTGACTAGCCGAGGAACTGCCGTTCCTGGTGGGCAAGCATCAGATGCGTTCGTCAAGGGTGATCACTACATGATAATTTCATGCTAGTGCAGTGTATGGCCAGGATATTGCATGCATTAAAAGAGCCCACGGCAATGCTCAAGTTGGATATCTCTAAAGCTTTTGACTCAGTACAGTGGCCGTTTCTACTTGAGGTTTTGGAGCACATGGGGTTTGGCCGGCATTGGATCTCCTGGGTTAGTGGTCTGCTAGCAACTTTGTCCACCCGGATCCTGGTCAATGGAGTACCGGGCAAGCCAATTCTTAGTTGTCGTGGGCTTGGGCAAGGGGGGCCGTTGTCACTAATGCTATTCATCCTCATCATGGAACCGCTACAGAAGCTCTTTGAGAAGGCTGGGACGGATGGAATCCTCACGCTCTTGGCCGCGCGTGGGTTGGAGCAGAAGATGTCCATCTTCGCGGATGATGTGATTATCTTCCTGAAACCACATGTCGCAGACGTAGTGGGATGCCGAACAATACTCCAGACTTTCGGGATGGCTTCGGGTTTGCAAACGAACAAGAGGAAGAGCACTGCCGTCCCCATTCGCTGCTCGCAACAGCAGATACAGGAGGTAGGGCAGATTCTTGGCTGCTTAGTGGGAGGTTTTCCATGCAAGTACCTTGGTTTGCCACTATCACTACGGAAACAGTCGGCCTCACAGCTGCAGTATCTGGTGGATCGGCTCGGAGCAAGTCTACCGGCTTGGCGGGCCTCAGCATTACCCAAAAGCGAACGCCTTCTCCTCATGCTTTCGGTCCTCAGCGCAATGCCTATACACGCAATGATGGCCATGGAATTGTCGGCGAAAACTATAAACGCCATCAACAAGATCATACGTGGTTTTCTTTGGTGCAGGAAGAAGGAGGCAAGGGGTGGTAACTTCTCAGTAGCGTGGACGGCGGTGTGTGCGCCCAAATGGGCTGGTGGTCTCGGAGTCCCAGACCTGAGGTGGATGAACATCGCCATGCAGGCGCGGTGGCCATGGTTGAAATGAGCCGACGAAGACAGGTGTTGGCAAGAGTTCAGGATCTCGGTGCCAAAGGAATCCACACAACTGTTCAGGGTAGCAACTCGGATGCAACTAGGCAACGGACGCAACACACTCTTTTGGGAGGATCGGTGGTTAGATGGATACCGCATCCAGGAGCTGGCCCCGGCAGTCTATGCTGGTATGCCGCCTAGGCTGAGACGTGCTCGGACGGTGGCCGACGCCATTGAGGGTAACGCATGGGCAAGAGATATCGGGCCAGACCTGCAGATCGACACTATAAGAAAGTATCTTCGGTTGTGGACTAGGATCAGCTGCATTGAGCTACAAGATGACATCCCGGATGTGGCTACATGGTCCTGGGAGAGGGGTGGCGTATTCTCAGTACGATCAGCGTACGCATCCAAGTTTGCAGGTCGTGAGGTCGTTCCCACGGCAGACTTCTCGTGGAAATCTAGGGCACCTTTGCAGTGTCGGATGTTCTCATGGTTGGCCCTCTGCAACAGGTGTTGGACGTTTGACATGTTAGCAAGGAGGGGGCTACTGCACCAGGATTCTTGCCCATTCTGCAACCAAGAGGAAGAAACAATAAACCATATACTGCTAACGTGTGTTTCTCGAGAGAGGCTTGGACGCACATATGCCATGCACTAGAGGAGCCGACATGGGTTCTGTGTGGCACGGACGTGCTCTCCACATGGTGCCAAGGTAGAGACAAGCAAGGCCTTGGCATCAGGACGTCCAGGGCTATAATCCTGCTTGGTCTTTGGCAATTGTGGAAGCACCGAAATGTTGTGGTCTTCGATGGTGTCACTCCGAGCGTTGCCATGGTTATGCAACATGTGGAGCAGGAAGGAAGAGCTTGGTGGAATGCAGGGCTCATGAAGGGTAGTGTGCACGGTTTCTTCGGTAGGTTAAGTAGGTGGAGCTTGTGTGAGTAGTCGGTTGTATGGAACAGCTCACTAGGGTGGCGTGGAGTGGAGTATGGTTATGGTGTAACATGAAAGATGTAAGCTGTAACTATACCTGTGAAGGGCTTTCTTTGCCTTTTTCCCCTTATATAAAATGATACGCATGCTATGCGTATTTGAGAAAAAGAAAATTAATAGTATGCCATTAGGAGGCTGCGTGCTTACTTTTATTTTCCTGGGACGGCCACTCCCTGTTGGCGAAATAATCATGAGCGCGGTGGGCGTGTGAATCATAGTAGTGGTGTTCATTACTCATTAGGATTCCAATACTGCTCCGCCGATTGCCTTTTGTGCTCATGATCGTCGGCATCCAAATAAAAACCCTAGATCACGTGGGGGGTTGGTGGTATTTAAATAGGACCGTCCGGCTAATTATGTAGGGGTTATTAAGCATCTTGGCCCGTTAAGAACATAATTTTTTTTATAAAGGAAATATATTAATATCGCAAAGATACCAATTACACCCGGTCTTTGTACCAACAAGATGTCCAAAAACATCAAGAATACACACAGCCAAAAAATAAAAAAATAAATGAAAAGAAAAAAGCTCCGCCACGATGATCAATCACTAACAACAGTAGCACTCAGCTAACGCATGGATCCGTTGGTTTTTAACGAACCAGGAGATTCTACAGATAGATCTACGTGCTGTGCTCGAAAAGAAATCAGCCAGACTCCATGCATATACTACATCAAGCAGATCAATAGACTCCACTGCATCCTATCCGTTCCGTGGATCACATAAACAGATCAATAGATACTACATCAAGCAGAGGCATTCCGACGTACTACTACATCATACACAGCCGGCGGCGAGCAAAGACGGATGACGGCGACATGGCCAGAGCTGTCTCTTGACGTACCGCGTCATTTTCAACATCCTGTACAGGACGCGATCGAGTCCGTCTTCCAGTTCCGATGCGCGTCAAGGGCTGGCACATCCTCATTTCCAGCCCTGTCTTCGCCGCCGCGCACCGGTTCCACCATGGTGCCCGGGCATTATCTGCCATCAGCTGGGCCCAATTCAATCCCACGTAGTGGGTCAGCGCCGTCCCATGGCGCCCCTGGCCCGGGCATTATGCGGATGGGCCATTTTGTGATTTTTTTTTATGAAATGAATTTGTTTTTTGTGCTAAACTTTTCAAAAAAGTTAAATTTGTCGTTTTCACCGGTTTGGTGGTATAATAAATACTCCCTCCGGTCCTTTTTAGTTCGCATATAAAATTTGTTTGAAGTCAAACCTTGTAAAGTTTGATCAACTTTATAGAAAAAAATACGAATATTCGCAATGTGAAATCATTATCATTAGATGCGTCGTGACTTCAATTTTCATATTGTATAACTTTAGCATTGTAGATATTGATATTTTAATATAAATATGGTCAAACTTTGTGAAGTTTGACTTCAGAAAATTTTTATATGCGGAGTAAAAAGGACCGGAGGGAGTAGGTGAATGGATCTTCACGTTATTGCTTTCTTGGGATGGTTTGTGTTTAACGAACCAGGAGATTAATTCTCCAGGTAGGTTTACTTGATGGACAATCAATAAACAGGGTCGATACACCAATTGCAAAAAAGAAAAAAGAAAAAACAACAGAGTCCATGCACAGATTGCATCCCATCTGTTCCGTGGATGGCATAATAAACCAATCAATATATACATCAAGCAGAGGGATCGCAACGTACTACTGCATCATGGCCGGCGGCGCAGCAAACACGGACGACGGCGCCATGGCCGCAAGTGTCACGTTGCCCTACCATGCCATCTTGGACATCCTCTCCAGGACGCTGGTGAAGTCCGTCTGCCGGTTCCGGTGTGCGTCAAAGGGCTGGCGCGGTCTTCGCCGCCGCGCACCGGCTCCACCATGGCCCGCTCCTCGTCGACTCAGGATGCTTTCCAGAAGAAGAGCCCGGCGGAGGCCGCGACATGCGGCTCATGGACATGGATGGCAACGTCCTCAGAGTCATCAAGGGCGTCGGCGGCTACTGGATGATGTGCACCACGAGCGTCGACGACCTCATCTGCGTCAACGGCGCCTGCTGCGACGGCGTCCAGGTGATCGATCCGGCCACCGGGGAGGTGCTCGTGACATGCCCACAGGTGGACGTGGTAGAGCACGACGCGTTTCCCTACGCAGCAACGCAGTACTACGGCATCTTCGGCTTCGGCCGTGCCGCCCCGTCCGGTGAATACAAGCTGGTTCGCTACGTCGCCACGGACTGAACCGTCGAGGTCCTCACCTTAGGAGACGAAAGGGGGTGGAGGAAAACACAAGAGCCGCCGATCGAGGACCTCAACTTTAACTTGGCTCTCCCGTCGCCATCGACGGGGTCATGTACTTCTCGCAGAAGAGCCCTGCTCCAGTGCTCCCCCCTAACCTAATTTCGGAGAGGTATTTTTGTCCCCGCGAAATTGTTTTTTCCTGGCCCGCCGCAGCCCAGATCCAAGCCCTGTCTAGCCTTGTATAATCCAGAACGTATAGTACAGTACCCTGGTTTGAAAAAAAAACATCACACGACCCCACGTCCACGTAAGACCTGCCGAATCCAATCATTCACGCGAGCAGCTCCATCAATCTCGCGAGCATTGACGCAGCTCCATAAGTCACGTAGTAGATCTCCAGCGGCGGCTATCTCGTCGCCGGCGATCTCGTCGGACAGCGGGCGCGACAACGTCGTGAATCTCCAACGAACGCGCACAGGTACCACATCCCGCGTCCCCCCTCTAGTCTCGCTCGCGGCAACATCGAACGAACTGCCGCCGCCAGTGGTAGTGCTGCTCCTCGTGATCTGGGTTTCTTCAGTGTAGGGTTCACGTAGCGTCGGCTGCCATCGGCTGTGTCCACCAGGACTATCGTTATTTGATGTGGCGGCTAACCTAGGTATCCGGCGGCAGAGGTAACCACAGATCTAGCTAGGTTTTGTAGTGCTGCTCCTCGCGATTGAAAGTGATCACGACGGGTGCCGTGGCCATCTTCCTTGATAAGTTTGGCAGATTTGAACGGCCTCGGTTGCGGTTGTTTACATAACATCCGTGATCATGTGCTATGTGTTTTATATTTCATCATTGATAATGTTTGCACATGTGATGATACATAATATTGGTTGTAGGAAATGGCGGACGAGGAGTTAACTGATATCATGGTAGACATGGAGTTTGGAGAACTGATGAAAGACTGGATAGAAGATTGGTCAGATGATGAAAATTCAGATCGTGAAGATCGGTCAGAGAATGGGAACGAATGGGACGATCTTAATGTGAGTGGCATTGTCATGTTGTAATTTTTTGGTGGCATCCGACAACATTAAATCTTTGTGTTGAAAATTTATAGATCGATGAGCTTGATGATGATCAGGAAAACAACTCGGAGCTCTCGAATGAAGATTACATTAGTCAGGTACGTAAGTGAAATTTTTTGTTGGCATGCAAATTGAATTTCTTCAGGAATATTATATGATAAGTAATTATGTCTTTGTGTTGTATTTTCCAGTTCATTTCCGAATGTCATAATGCGTACGACTATTACGGTGAATCCGACGCAGAGACAGGCCTTAACGACGAATCATTAGATGCACCTGGTTCTGGGGAGTCCGAGTCGTCGGTCATCATGAGTGAGGTATGTGTGTAATCAATGTTCTATGGAAGTAAGTAATGTTAAACCTTAGAAATCTGTTTTCATGGCTGTGGTTTGATTGTGTAGGTGACACAAGATGATGGGGCAAAGAATGTCCAAGATACTGCCAGTGCAGATGATAAGAGGGATATGTTCATGCAGATAATGGAAATGACCTTTACGCCTCACGATGCTGAGTATGATTTCTACAACAGCTATGCTAGAGATAATGGTTTCAGCATTAGAAAGAATAAGGTCAGGTATAGCGAAACAGAGTCACGTCATATGCGTTATAGGCGGTTTGTTTGTTCAAGACAAGGGAAACGTAACAGCAAGTTGCTAACCGAGGAAGGACACAGCCGTAGGCTCAGAGCCGAGACACGCTGCTTTTGCGAAGCGCACCTGACCGTCAAGCTTGACCAAAAGCGTGGGGTTTGGTATGTTGAAAGTTTTGAGGACAAGCATAGCCATATGTTGGCAGGACCGGATGAGGTACCTTTTCTTTGGTCCCACGGAAAAATCAAAGAGTACCAGAAGCATGAGATAATGTCCATGGGAGTTGCAGGGATTAGAATTCACGACATGATGGATTGCTTCATCAGCAAACATGTATGGTACGGCGGTGTTGGTTTTACCAGGCGTGAAATATACAACCAGATTAAGAAAC
>NW_024120295.1:0-11996 GCF_003073215.2 Triticum urartu
TCTTTTATCTCCTACCTTGCATAAGAGTCATGGTGATCTTCACCCTTCCTTTTTACATTTTATCTTTTGGCAAGCACAACAGGTTGGAAAGATTCTGGTATATATGGCTAATTGGATGTGAGTTTTCATGAACTATTATTGTTGACATTACCCTTGAGGTAAAAGGTTGGGAGGCAAAACTATAAGCCCCTATCTTTCTCTGTGTCCGACTAAAACTTCATAACCATAAATATCGCGTGAGTGTTAGCAATTGTGAAAGACTAAATGATAGTTGAGTATGTGGACTTGCTGAAAAGCTCTTATATTGACTCTTTCTAATGTTATGATAAATTGCAATTGCTTCAATGACTGAGATAATAGTTTGTTAGTTTTCAATGAAGTTTATAAGTCATACTTGAAACTATGAATGGATTGTTACTTTAGCATAAGAGATCATATGACAATACATATGTTGTTGTTCTAAGAATAATCGTGATGCCCTCATGTCCGTATTTGTAACATCCCAAAATTCTATATTTTGGAATGTTATATTAAATAAATAAATAGGGTTGTTTGTTTGATTGCAGTGTGATGGATTGTGTCAAATTATTTTATTTTCATGAGAATTAAAACCTTTTGAGTTCTTGTTTAAAACTTTTTCTAATCATGTTATAAAAGTTGGGTAACATTTTGTCCAATAAAGAAAACTATGGTTGGGGAAGATTATTCAAGAAATCAAAGGGCTTTAATTTTTGTTTGACTCTTTTTTGAAATATTGGAAACCACATTCACAATTTTGGAGTGAGAATAAGATGACTTTCTCAAATGTGGTGGATGAATATTTCATATGGAGTTTGTTTGGATTTTGGAGTTCCAATTGAAATATGATATTATTTGGAGTTTTACTGTCATCTAAATATTTCCAAATTAATCAAATAAAATTTAATGAGAGGAGATAATGTGACTTCTCCAAAAATATATTTGGAAATATTTAATACGGTACAATTGTCCTTTTGTTAATTTACAATTGTCCTTATGTCCATAAAAAATGTATTCTAGCTTGTGCACACAAATAATATTTTGTAGGCACCAAATTATAATTACGTGTATGTGAACATTTATTTTTTTGTCTATTTTTTTCTGCGTGACAAATGTATTAGCAAAAATAAAACCTACAGCCATGGCCCAATTTGGCCCAACTGACCGAGCAGCCCACTAGCGAAGCGTTCATCTTCCTCCTCGTGCACATCTGTATATTCACGTACACAGAGACATCCATGGCTTAGGCTGCACCCCAACACTTCCTCTCCCTTTTCCCGCAACCACTGACCTCCTAAGCCGGTTCCCCATGCTCTCTCGACTCCTTCCCTCCAGTAGTGCGCTTTAAGGCATCCCCTAATGGCCATTAGAGCTCGAGGAAACTGCTGCTTTTACTGCCGTCAATAACAACTATGAAACTGCTCATTTCTGACCTCCCCTGCTCCTATAAAAGGTACCCAAACGAGAGCCTCGAAGCCACTCACTAGCCCATATGAAAACCCCTCTTTGAACCTCCTCCACTGCGAGCAATTGCTCGTCAGAGTTCGGCAACTCCGGCGGTCGCTCCACGCCGCCACGGGACAAGTCCGAGCCTGTGATCTTATCCAAAGGACTCCCCTTGTCGACCTCTTCGCCGTTCTGCTACTACTTGACGTTGGGGGCCTTCTTCCTCAACTCCAGCGACCTTTTTCCCCAACTCCGGCGACAAACTCCGGTGAGCACTGTGTAAATCCAGTAATTGTTTTTCAGAAAAATACTCAAACTTCGGAAATTCATATCTCCTAGACCGTAAGTCCGAATTCGACAAATTTTATATCCACGGATTCGTTGAAACACGAAGTTTATCATGAGACAAAAATATTTCACTTTTGGTAAATTAAATTTGACACAAATTTAAAATTTGTATTTGAGTATTTTTGCTATATCTATTAATCTGTAATTCTGTTGAAAATGTTTCCTTCGGCAAAATTGATCCTTCGGTCCATATCTTGTTGTTAGAATTTTTTTCCTAATTGTTCACCTATGTCTAGCCACTGTTTCAACCATAACATTTCATATAGTTTTTCTTTTATCGTAATTCAATTTCATCATTAGTTTAATTTGATTCTTGACTCAACTTTCTTGAGAAGATCATTAGGAACCTCTCTGATCATATGCTATCATCATACAAATTTAGACTTCACGAGTTGTTACATACATTTTGTAACATGAATCTTTGTGCCACAAACTCCATCTACCATTTTCATTATAGACTTTGTCGTAGAACCTTGCCTCACAACTCTTTAACCCGCGATCTTCACTTTGACCCAACCCTAGAACAAAACTTAGATCATATTTTCATTCTTGATCTTATCTCAACCCGTAACCAAGTCCTAGCAACTTATGTAGGAATGTTTTTTTATTTTGTATTGTAATTTGAATTTTTTTATTTGGATCTTTATTTGGATGTTGTTGTGTGTTAAAGTACTTTCTTATATCGTTAGATATATCGTAACGAGAAGGAGAGACGACTCAATAGAATATTTCATCTTCATCAACAGTACAAGGCAAGTTACATCTTGATCATGTTTTTTATACCTATGTTTTATATATGCATTTAGTTCTTTGATGTAGGGCTTGCATGGATATGTTAGTTGGCTATTTTATAAACCCAGTAGTGCAATGAGGTAGGTCTGAGCCTTTACTTCTTTGTCGCCAATGTTGTAGGGATTTTGTTATGCCATTGTAGACGGGGATTGGTATGTGAGATCATGAAAGTTGCGAGTGATATAATAATTAAGGGTAACCTTAAGGTGGCAACATTAACACACATCTGGGTGGGTTGGTAAGGGGCACCCTGGAGAAACCAGTGGACTTGCCCGGGCACCCTGGAGAAACTAGTGGACTTGCCCAGGGGATCCCGGAGTACCCGTGTGATCACCCTATGGACTGCCACCCAGGCTCAAAGGGATTCATTAATTTTCATGACTAGAAGCTTACCTGCACAGCCACAAGCTATTATGAGCTCTGGCTTAGTTGAGTACATTGTGTGACCTCTTACAGTGGTAGACTAGCAGATGTAGTTATATATGTAGGTGTACCGGTCTACCCAGGGTTAAGAGGGAACACTTCAGAAAGACTATGTCTCGATCTTCCGGCTCTCAAACACCTGACAGTGCGAGGACTACAAAGGAGGTGATCGAGTCTTGTGGGGAAAAGTGTGCAAAACTCTACAGAGTGTAAAACTAATCGATTAGCCGTGTCCCCGGTTATGGACAATTTGAGCATATGGAAAGTCGGAATTGAGCGATCTCATCACTCTTAATTAAATTTATGGGTTTTAATGAATTTGGGTATAGATTGAATGGAGCAACCATCTCAATCATATTATGATGAATTATGTAGTAACAATATGACATTCTTTTGATGATAGGGAAAAATCAGCTTTATGCAAATTAAATTTAGAACCAACCACCAGCCATATTGCATGTATAAATAGGACATTTATTCATCTCTTGTGGTGTGACTTGCCAGTACATTCAACGTACTGACCTACACGGCTGCAACATATTATGTTGCAGGTATTATCCGACGAGTAAGTGATATGATAGGGTTACGGTCCGCACTCAACTTGCCGATGGCGTTGATGGGACTCCACACCCGTTTGCATGTTTCTGCTGAGATTCTTAAGGTATATATTAGTTTTTTGTTACTTATACATGTGATTGCACTTTGATATATACATTGATGTACCGTGTGTGCTAGCATACCGATCCAAGGATAGCACATATACACAGAGACTTGACCGTCTGAGGTCGGGTCATTACAGTATTTTATTTTATCGACACCTCTATCTCTAAACATGTGGACATATTTTTTGATATCAGCTTTCGCTTGAGGACAAGCGAGGTCTAAGCTTGGGGAAGTTGATACGTACATTTTGCATCATACTTTTATATTGATATTTATTGCATTATGGGATGTTATTACACATTATGTCACAATACTTATGTCTATTCTCTCTTATTTTACAAGGTTTACATGAAGAGGGAGAATGCCGGTAGCTAGAATTCTGGGCTGGAAAAGGAGCAAATATTAGAGACCTATTCTGCACAACTCCAAAAGTACTGAAACTTCATTAGAGCGCGTTCCAGAATATATAAAAATATTGGGCGAAAGAAGTACCAGAGGGGGGCCACCCACCATCCACGAGGGCGCGAGGCGCGTCCTACCCCCTGGGCGCGCCCCCTGCATCGTGGGCCCCCTGGAAGCCCTCTAATGCCCATCTTCTGCTATATGAGGTCTTACGTGGAGGAAAAAATCATAAGCTAGCTCACGGGACGAAACTCCGCCGCCACGAGGCGGAACCTTCGCGAAACCAATCTAGGGCTCCGGCGGAGCTGTTCTGCCAGGGAAACTTCCCTTCGGGAGGGGGAAATCATCACCACCATCATCATCATCGATCCTCTTATCGGGAGGGGTCAATCTCCATCAACATCTTCACCAGCACCATCTCATCTCAAACCCTAGTTCATCTCTTGTATCCAATCTTTGTCCCAAAGCCTCAGATTGGTACATGTGGGTTGCTAGTAGTGTTGATTACTCTTTGTAGTTGATGCTAGTTGGTTTATTCGGTGGAAGATCATATGTTTAGATCCTTTATGCATATTAATACCCCTCTGATTATGAACATGAATATGATTTGTGAGTAGTTATGTTTGTTCCTGAGGACATGGGAGAAGTCTTGCTATAAGTAGTCATGTGAATTTGGTATTCGTTCAATATTTTGATGAGATGTATGTTGTCTTTCCTCTAGTGGTGTCATATGAACGTCGACTACATGACACTTCACTATTGTTTGGGCCTAGGGGAAGGCATTGGGAAGAAATAAGTAGATGATGGGTTGCTAGAGTGACAGAAGCTTAAACCCTGGTTTATGCGTTGCTTCGTAAGGGGATGATTTGGATCCATATGTTTCATTCTATGGTTAGGTTTACCTTAATACTTCTATTGTAGTTGCAGATGCTTGTAATAGGGGTTAATCATAAGTGGGATGCTTGTCCAAGGAAGGACAGTACCCAAGCACCGGTCCACCCACATATCAAATTATCAATGTACCGAACGCGAATCATATGAGCGTGATGAAAACTAGCTCGACGATAATTCCCATGTGTCCTCAGGAGCGTTTTCCTTTATATAAGAGTTTGTCCAGGCTTGTCCTTTGCTACAAAAAGGATTGGTCCATCTTGCTGCATCTTATTTACTTTTATTACTTGTTACCCCGTTACACATTACCTTATCACAAAACTATCTGTTACCGACAATTTCAATGCTTGTAGAGAATACCTTACTGAAAACTGCTTATCATTTCCTTCTGCTCCTCGTTGGGTTTGACATTCTTACTTATCGAAAGGACTACGATAGATCCCCTACACTTGTGGGTCATCAGTCTCTTTGAATTATTAGTTTGGTTTGGCCTACTAGATTGATCTTTCTTGCAATGGGAGAAGTGCTTAGCTCTAGGTTCAATCTTGCGGTGTCCTTTCCAAGTGACAGCAGGGGTAGCAAGGCGCGTATTGTATTGTTTCCATCGAGGATAAAAAGATGGGGTTTATATCATATTGCTTGAGTTTATCCCTCTACATCATGTCATCTTGCCTAATGCGTTACTCTGTTCTTATGAACTTAATACTCTAGATGCATGCTGGATAGCGGTTGATGTGTGGAGTAATAGTAGTAGATGCAAAATCGTTTCGGTCTACTTGTCGCGGACGTGATGCCTATATACATGATCATGCCTAGATATTCTCATAACTATGCGCTTTTCTATCAATTGCTCGACAGTAATTTGTTCACCCACCGTAGAATTTGCTATCTTGAGAGAAGCCACTAGTGAAACCTATGGCCCCCGGATCTGTCTTCCATTATATTATTCTCCCGTTAACAAGCTATTTCTATCGCCATTTATTTTGTAATCTTTATTTTCCAATCTACACAACAAAAATACCAAAAATATTTATCTTATTATCTCTATCAGATCTCACTTTTGTAAGTGACCGTGAAGGGATTGACAACCCCTTTATCGCGTTGGTTGTGAGGTTCTTGTTTGTTTGTGCAGGTACGAGGGACTTGCGTGTAGTCTCCTACTGGATTGATACCTTGGTTCTCAAAAACTGAGGGAAATACTTATGCTACTTTGCTACATCACCCTTTCCTCTTCAAGGGAAAACCAACACATGCTCAAGAGGTAGCAAGAAGGATTTCTGGTGCCGTTGCCGGGGAGGTTGCACCAAGTCAAGTCAAGATTTGATCTCCCGTCAACAAGCCAGTTCTGGCACCGTTGCCGGGAAGATCTACGCACAAGTCAAGACATACCAAGTACCCATCACAAACTCTTATCCCTCGCATTACATTATTTGCCATTTGCCTCTCGTTTTCCTCTCCCCCACTTCACCCTTGCCGTTTTATTCGCCCTCTTTTCCACTCGCCTCTTTTCCAGTCGCCCTCTTTCCGTCCGTCTCTTTTCGCTTGCTTCTTGTGTGCTTGTGTGTTGGATTGTTTGTCACGATGGCTCAAGACAATACTAAATTGTGTGACTTTTCCAATACCAACAATAATGATTTTATTAGCATTCCGATTGCTCTTACCGATGCTGAATCTTGTGAAACTAATACTACTTTACTGAACCTTGTTATGAAAGATCCGCTTTCTGGCCTTCCTAGTGAAGACGCCGCTACCCATCTAAACAACTTTGTTGATTTACGTGATATGCAAAAGAATAAAGATGTGGATAATGATATTGTTAAATTGAAGCTATTTCCATTTTCGCTTAGAGATCGTGCTAAAACTTGGTTTTCGTCTTTGCCTAAAAATAGTATTGATTCATGGTTTTATATCTAAGTATTTTCCTCCCGCTAAGATCATCTCTCTTAGAAACGATAATACGAATTTTAAACAACTTGATCATGATCATGTTTCACAAGCTTGGGAGAGGATGAAATTAATGATACATAATTGCCCTACACATGGTTTGAATTTATGGATGATCATACAAAATTTTATGCTGGATTGAATTTTGCTTCTAGAAATCTTTTAGATTCGGCCGCGGGAGGCACTTTTATGGAAATCACTTTAGGATAAGCTACTAAACTCCTAGATAGTGTTAAGGTTAATTATTCTCAATGGCACACCAAAAGATCTACTAGTAAAAACGTTCATGCGATAGAAGAGATTAATGTTTTGAGTGCAAAGATGGATGAACTTATGAAATTGTTTGCTAATAAGAGTGTTTCTTCTGATCCCAATGATATGCCTTTGTCTACTTTGATTGAGAATAATAATGAATCTATGGATGTGAATTTTGTTGGTAGGAACAATTTTGGTAACAACGCGTATAGAGGAAACTTTAATCCTAGGCTGTTCCCTAGTAATTCCTCTAATAATTATGGTAATTCCTACAACAACTCTTATGGAAATTTTAATAAGATGCCCTCTGATTTTGAGACTAGTGTTAAAGAATTTATGATTTCGCAAAAGAATTTCAATGATTTGCTTGAAGAAAAATTGCCTAAGATTGATGAGTTGGCTAGGAACGTGGATAGCATTTCTCTTGATGTTAATTCTTTGAAACTTAGATCCATTCCACCTAAGCATGATATCAATGAGTCTCTCAAATCTATGAGAATTTCCATTGACGAGTGCAAAGAAAGAACCGCTAGGATGCGTGCTAAAAAAGATTGCTTTATAAAAGCGTGTTCTTCTAGTTTTCACGATAATAAGGATGAATATCTAAAAGTGATCGATGTGTCTCCTATTAAATCTTTGTTTTATAATATGAATCTTGATAATGATGGGACTGGAGATGAGTCAACTTTAGTTAAAAGGCGTCCCAATGATTCGGAGTTTTTAGATCTTGATGCAAAAATTGGCAAAAGTGGGATTGAAGAGGTCAAAACTTTACATAGCAATGAACCCACTATTTTGGATTTCAAGGAATTTAATTATGATAATTGCTCTTTGATAGATTTTATTTCCTTGTTGCAATCCATGCTAAATTCTCCTCATGCTTATGATCAAAATAAAACTTTTACCAAACATATCATTGATGCCTTAATGCAATCCTATGAAGAAAAGCTTGAATTAGAAGTTTCTATCCCTAGAAAACTTTATGATAAGTGGGAACCTACTATTAAAATTAAAATTAAATATCATGAATGCTATGCTTTATGTGATTTGGGTGCTAGTGTTTCCACGATTCCAAAAACTTTGTGTGATGTGTTAGGTTTCCATGAATTTGATGATTGTTCTTTAAATTTGCATCTTGCGGATTCCACCATTAAGAAACCTATGGGAAGGATTAGTGCTGTTCTTACTGTTGCAAATAGGAATTATGTGCCCATAGATTTCATTGTTCTTGATATAGATTGCAATCCCACTTGTCCTATTATTCTTGGTAGACCTTTCCTTAGAACGATTGGTGCATTTATTGATATGAAAGAAGGAAATATTAGATTCCAATTTCCATTAAGGAAAGGCATGGAATAATTTCCTAGGAAGAAGATTAAATTACCTTATGAATCTATTATGAGAGCCACTTATGGATTGCACACCAAAGATGACAATACCTAGATCTATTCTTGTTTTTATGCCTAGCTAGGGGCGTTAAACGATAGCGCTTGTTGGGAGGCAACCCAATTTTATTTTTGTTTTTTGTTCCTGTTTGGTAATAAATAATTCATCTAGCTTCTGTTTATATGTGGTTTTATGTTTTTAATTAGTATTTGTGCCAATTAGAACCTTTGGGAAGACTTAGGGGAAGTCTTTGCGATCTTGCTGTAAAAAACAGAAACTTTAGCGCTCACGAGATTTGCTGCCATTTTTTACTGGAGAGTGCGATTAGGTTGGTTATTTTTGCAGATGATTAATAGACAAATTCCTCACGTCTAAAAATTTACTTCAGAATTTTTGGAGTTACATAAGTATTCTAAACCTACAGATTACTAGAGACCGTTCTGTTTTTGACAGATTCTGTTTTTCATGTGTTGTTTGCTTATTTTGATGCATCTATGGCTAGTATCTGGGGGTATGAACCATAGAGACGTTGGAATACAGTAGGTTTAACACCAATGTAAATAAAGAATCATTTCATTACAGTACCTTGAAGTGGTGGTTTGTTTTCTTATACTAACGGAGATCATGAGATTTTTTGTTGAGTTTTGTGTTGTGAAGTTTTCAAGTTTTGGGAAAAGATTTGATGGATTTAGGAACAAGGAGTGGCAAGAGCCTAAGCTTGGGGATGTCCAAGGCACCCCAAGGTAAAATTAAAGGACAACAAAAATCCTAAGCTTGGGGCATCCCCTCTTTCGCCTTCGTCCATCGGTAACTTTACTTGAGGCTATATTTTTATTCACCACTTGATATGTGTTTTGCTTGGAGCGTCTTGTATGATTTGAGTATTTGCTTTTTAGTTTACCACAATAATCCTTGCTGTACACACCTTTTGGAGAGAGACACATGAATCGGAATTTATTAGAATACTCTATGTGCTTCACTTATATCTTTTGAGCTAGATAATTTTGCTCTAGTGCTTCACTTATATCCTTTTAGAGCACAGTGGTGGCCTTATTTTGAAGAAATTATTGACCTCTCATGCTTCACTTATATTATTTTGAGAGTCTTTTAGAACAGCATGGTAATTTTATTTGGTTATAAAATTAGTCCTAATATGATAGGCATCCAAGGTGGGTATAATAAAAACTATCATAAAAAGTGCATTGAATACTATGAGAAGTTTTTTCCTACCAATCTACCCCCCTAGGAGCATGCGCATAGTACTTTGTTTCGATAACTAATAGATGTTTGCAATAAGTATGTGAGTTTTGTATGACTAATGTTGAGTCCATGGATTATACACACTCTCACCCTTCCACCATTGCTAGCATCTCTAATACCGCGCACCTTTCGCCGGTATCATACACCCACCATATAACTTCCTCAAAACAGCCACCATACCCACCTATTATGGCATTTCCATAGCCATTCCGAGATATATTGCCATGCAACTTACCACTATTCCGTTCGTTATGACACGTTTCATCATTGTCATATTGCTTTGCATGATCATGTAGTTGACATCGTATTTGTGGCAAAGCCACCTTTATAATTCTTTCATACATGTCACTCTTGATTCATTGCATATCCCAATACACTGCTGGAGGCATTCACATAGAGTCATATGTTGTTCTAGTATCGAGTTGTAATTTTTGAGTTGTAAGTAAATAAAACGATGATGATCATCATTATTAGAGCATTGTCCCAAGTGAGGAAAGGATGACGGAGACTATGATTCCCCCACAAGTTGGGATGAGACTCCGGACGAAAAAAATAAAAGAAAAAGAAAAAAGAGGCCATAAAATAAAAGGAGAGAAGGCCCAAATAAAAAAAGAAAAAATGAGAGAAAAAGAGAGAAGGGACAATGTTACTATCCTTTTACCACTTGTGCTTCAAAGTAGCACCATGATCTTCATGATAGAGAGTCTCCTATGTTATCACTTTCATATACTAGTGGGAATTTTACATTATAGAACTTGGCTTGTATATTCCAATGATGGGCTTCCTCAAAATGCCCTAGGTCTTCGTGAGCAAGCGAGTTGGATGCACACCCACTTAGTTTCTTTTTGAGCTTTCGCACACTTATAGCTCTAGTGCATCAGTTGCATGGCAATCCCTACTCACTCACATTGATATCTATCGATGGGCATCTCCATAGCCCGGTGATTCACCTAGTTGATGTGAGACTATCTGCTTCCTTTTTGTCTTCTCCACACCCACCATTCTATTCCACATATAGTGCTATGTCCATGGCTCACGCTCATATATTGCGTGAAGATTGAAAAAGTTTGAGAACATCAAAAGTATGAAACAATTGCTTGGCTTGTCATCGGGGTTGTGCATGATTAAATACTTTGTTTGATGAAGATAGAGCATAGCCAGACTATATGATTTTGTAGGGATAACTTTCTTTGGCCATGTTATTTTGAGAAGACATGATTTTTTTGTTAGTATGCTTGAAGTATTATTATTTTTATGTCAATATTAAACTTTTATCTTGAATCTTTGGAATCTGAACATTCATGCCACAGTAAAGAAAATTAAATTGAGAATTATGCTAGGTAGCATTCCACATCAAAAATTCTGTTTTTATCATTTACCTACTCGAGGACGAGCATGAATTAAGCTTGGGGATGCTTGATACGTCTCCAACGTATCTATAATTTTTGATTGTTCCATGCTATTATATTATCTGTTTTGGATGTTTAATGGGCTTTAAGATACCTTTTTATATTATTTTTGGGACTAACCTACTAACCAAAGGCCCAGTGCAAATTGCTGTTTTTCTTGCCTATTTCAGTGTTTTGTAGAAAAGGAATATCAAACGGAATCCAAACAGAATGAAACCTTCGGGAGAGTTATTTTTGGAACAAATGTGATCCAGGAGACTTGGAGTGGACGTCAAGAAAGAAGCGAGGAGGCCACGAGGCAGGAGGGCGCGCCCGGGGGGGTAGGCATGCCCCCACCCTCGTGGGCCCCTTGCAGCTCCACCGACCTACTTCTTCCTCCTATATATACCCATATACCCTGAAAACATTGATGACCCACAAGTATAGGGGATCTATAGTAGTCCTTTCGATAAGTAAGAGTGTCGAACCCAACGAGGAGAAGAAGGAAACGATAAGCTGTTTTCAGCAAGGTATTCTCTGCAAGTACTGAAATAAGTGGTAACAAATAGTTTTGTGATAGGATAAGTTGTAACGAGCAACAAGTAACAAAAGTAAATAAAGTGCAGCAAGATGGCCCAATCCTTTTGTAGCAAAGGACAGGCCGGAACAAACTCTTATAATAGGAAAAGCGCTCCCGAGGACACATGGGAATATCATCAAGCTAGTTTTCATCACGCTCATATGATTCGCGTTCGGTACTTTGATAATTTGGTATGTGGG
>NW_024120296.1:0-16382 GCF_003073215.2 Triticum urartu
TTTAAAAGTTTTTCATCTCAAATTCATTCACTATAGAAGTCGAACTTCCTGCTGCTTTCACATTGAACTTCCGTGACGTATTTTCATTTGTAATTTTCTCATCCATTTTCGTCAGTGTTACACAAATGATAATTCTTTTAGGTGCAACCGTTGATCTTTCATCACAATGATAGGATTTCTACTTCTCGACCGAGAGGGTACCTATGAAACCTACAACTATACATGATAGCCATGTCTGCGGTCGGTTTGCTTTCTAATGTACTGACACTTAAGATGAAATGACAGAGGTCGAGTGGGATTCCTCTCGCCTCCTCTCATGCCGCAGAAATCAAAAAACTCGTCATTTCCTCTAAATTTATTCAAAACAAACAGGAAATCATTTGTGTAGAATTGGAACACAGTCCCTCGGATCGGCTGAGCGAACAAAGTGTGAAGATAGAAACTATCAATCCTGATGAATTCAGTGAGAGTCACGTTGTTGATGCTCATCAACTACACAGTGTATATAACGTGCGTTTTTGTTGTATACTACTTTTGCAATTGCGCTGAAGAGTTGAACTTCTAAGAATGGGACATGTATGACTAAGATTTTGACTAATCTACGTAGTATTCAACTTATCGTGTCTTACGTTGTAGAAAATATACCACACCAATTGGTAGTACGTGAACTGCCGAGAAATTGTATCATCCACACGGAGTTATGAACTTCTTCTCTGGTGATCGTAGTTACATATTATATTAGAATAGACCAAAATAGCAACATAATTTTTTGATGATATTTGTATTGAGAGAACCTATCTTTAAAAACCGGTATCCGCTTCTACGGCAAGCAGTAATTTTATTTGAACATAATGTCACTTGCGAGAGCTCACCTTACGGAGAATTCAACTATGCGAACGCTGATTCTTTTTATCGCGAAGTTAGGAGTTGCTAGCTTTTTAACAAGTGTCCAGAAAATTAGGCGTTGTGTTTTATTTTTTTTGAACTACGAGTCAAACATTGCCTAACGTGTCTTCGAATATCAATTGAAAATTCTCTGAGTGTGAGATTTCAAGTTTTGAACTTCACTCTTGATAGTCTATAAATGTTGAGTAGAATGGACTGAGCACTTACGTATTTCGCAGAAATTTAATACAAAGTACAAAGATAGCACCGAGAAACATACAGGAGAATTAGCAAGAGTGAATCCCCTACGGTTCACGCAAAAACCTTTGAACTTCTCCCGGAGACGAGAAGCTACTCAGAGAGCTTCTTAATGTCAAAGGCTGGTGTTACGCCTTTGCTTCCTTTGCAAAGATTAAATTTTTTAATATCTACGAATATGCCACGAACACAACAGTGTAGTCTCGCTTGACAGTTCTGCGAGTTTCGAATATGAAATCTCGGTTACAGTAGAAATTATTACCAGAGATTTCATGTAGATATATACCAATTCTGACTCGGTTAGGAAAGATTTAGATAGATTAAGCGAAAATCTGGGTCTCTTGCGAGATACATTTGACGTATCTTCTATTTTTTTCAAAAAAGGTGAAGCTCTTGAGGTTTTTACTAATTTTGGACGTTATTGCTAGTTCTCGGATACAATACTTTTGTAATGGAGAAAATGTGAGTCAGAAATCAGATAATAACGTTTTATTAGAAGATTCTCCTACAAGTTCGACTCAGATTTATTGACATAAATAAGACCGCCATAGGAATTTTAGATAAACACATACTAGTAAGTATCAGTTATATATTATAGTTAGCATTTCGCATTTGAGATTCATCTGGAAGCTGATCACATACAGCATATATTAATTAATTTGCTTTGATCATTCCGGCTTACTCAGCACTAAATGTGGGAATTAAAATCCATAAAGGAGGTAGAGATTTTCTTTCTGAAACATCCGCACATCAATCACTTTTGCATGATTGGACTCTACCATATGGATAGACAATTCTTTTCTGAGAGATAACGCCGCTTCAATAACACCTATTCGCTAATTAATAGAATAGATCATATTGTATAGAACAAAATAGAAACCTTGCTTCCGTATAATGATAAAATCGAAAGTATAATGATCGTTGGCGCAAGATTCTTTAGTACACATAAGCCATACCACAGCACAAGCTATAGAGTATTCAAAGACAACTCAAAATTTGAGGAATACAGCCATTCTACGAATGACACAACAAAAAGCGAACTCTGCTGTTGCTTGTTTTGATATAGTTGAACGTATATACTTTTGGTTTTAATTTCATATTTATTAATAAGTAGCACAAACAGTAAGACTTCTTAATATTATGCATCACACAACTACGGGCTAATTATGTATTGAGAAAAACTTCAACCATTCCGTTGTTGTGTGATATAGATCGCTTTATGGATCGAAGCAAAGACTCCTCCGTACCAGTGTCTCTATTACTAAATCAAATTACAAGCACTAACTTCATATCTTCTGAATTTATAATATGTAGAGAAATGTTGCGGTTAGTCTTGGATAAATTACACTCACTTTATTATTTTTAGAGGGAAGACAAATGCAATAAATAGTATATGTTTTATATACTGACACTCTTAGAGCAGTACCAACTCACATATTTTGAAATAATGTATAATTGCGTGTTCCACCTAAGGTCATTTGACTTGGAGCTTGTTCTCATATATGCCCTCTCCTTTTACCAGTAATAAACAGCACACATGCCCACATGTTGGAGGATCACTAATATTGTTCTAGATACGAGGGCAGTTGTCTATATCGTTGTTCACAATTATGGAAAGTTTCGTAAACTGATAACTTAGAAATAGGGTTCAGAGTTCATGTATAGAACAGATAAGGCCGCAACATTTTTTCTTAGTATCACGCCATGTATTATCCAGTAAATTACGGTAGATCTATAGTTATCCTACCAGAGTAAATTCAAACATTTTATGCGCATGAAGGCACCGGTAACTTACACTATCTTGTGTTTATAAGTATCCCAGACTCTCGCATAACTTCTTTAATTATATATCCCGAACATTGAGCACAGCGACTCCATTCTTCTGTGGTGTGCTCATCTTTCCGCGAAAAGCTATCTTGAGCCGCTATGAGAATATGGAAGCAATCATTCACTGAATCGCTCAGGGGCCCATCACTATACTCTCATGATGTGAACTTCGATGAATTTTTTAGAAATAGCGTAGTGTGAAACACTATCTAGTCAGAGCAATCCCTTTTCGGTGTTTATTCTCCTTAGAAACTAGAGATAAGACTTACATATCTGAGCTTTCTTTCTCAATTCTGAGAATCCTCTACACTACACATATGTCGCCTTGAATTTCTAGTAGGACTTGCTTAATAGAAATAAATATGGCCGTTAATTTAAATTAATACTTATAGCACAGGTAGTTTCTTCGAGGATACATTATTTGGCTGATGGTAGATCGATATCACCAAGAAGTTGATGAACATTACATAGAACACTATAGTTGAGAAAATGCTTACCTCGTAACAGATACCTTTATTAATAAGGTTCTGAAAGATAAATGAAGACATGCAATCAAGACTAAAGGCCGAGTGTCCTTTAATCTTTTTTTGCGCAACATGAATTACTTCTCTTTTATGAGTTTAAATTATTACTAAAAAGTTTGTAGTAGTTGGAGGTGTCTAATGGCTATTGATAGCAACGATAACATGAGGATTCTCTACCTTTGTGAAGTTTGAACATGACGATAGAAACAGTTTGCTTAGAGCTCGTTTTGTGCCGAGAAGTAATACCATAATAAATATCTTTGGACGATGGCTGCCTACGACTCCTCTCCAGAGATGACGAACCACACCTGTTATTGAACGGAGAAACCACGACATGCGTCACATCTGGTTGAATTTAGGGTCCATCCATGACACAGGAGAGGATAAAAAAGATGGGTGTTATCCAGATTAATACCATACTGATTTATTTAGTTGTCAGATCCTCTCATCAAGTCATCGTGTGCTTTAGAAGAGCGCATCTGTTCTGGCTCTCTGTAATCACACTAGATATTACAATACTTTATGAACTCAAGCTATGACTACTTAATATTACTTCCTATCACACAAGCCAGAGAGACTACTAGACAGCGTTAGTATGAGTCGAGATGAATAAAATAAAGATTAAAGATTCTTAGAAGAGACTACGTCTATCTACAGTGCGCTCACCCTCCTCAGGAACACATACGACCTAATGACTGAGGGGACCTATGAATTCCTAGTATCTATTGTTTATTCTATTATGGCCATCACGTAACTAACTCTCAATGATATGTCACTTCATAATTATTGATTTTGGCTTCTCCGTGTACATGCGAAACTATCTGAACTGACATCGCAATAACAAGGCCACACGAATGATATGTTTGGAAACAGCACTTCGAGCCGGCAAATACCCAAGTGCTCCAATACTTTTTTCGCGAAAAAGAGAAGAGCATAAGAGAAAGCCTGATACTGGTCCTCCATGTGTCTTTTATTTTCTGCTTTTGCGAATATCTGATATTAAGTTTCATCATATCTCTTGTCTATGGATTAACCGAACTTGACAAGACAGAAGAAATTTAATACAGTCTATAGACCACATTCTGACTACATAATATAGACGAAAAAAATGTATGAACTAGCTCGATATTCTACACTAGTCACCGAGAAAACAGTCAAACATGGACAAGTGTCATTTTTATTCTCGTATAACTTTATTTTTAATGCAATAGAACTCTGATCTAATTCAGAATCACATGCTATCCTTTCTGCTCAAACGTTGGTCCGAGTTGTTAGTGGCTCTCGATGGAGACTATCAAATCGCGCGGTCGAGGACGGCGTCTTGAGGGGAGCGGCATTGCGAGGCGTTCCGGGCATTCTGATTATACCTGCTTGGTAGGAGTAACGTGCGTAGTGAGAGCTCGCAGCGCCATGTTGGCAGTCTGGCGAGCTGGAAATCTTATAGATACACTCTGCGGCGCGTATTCCTGCGCGAGAGAGACTCATTCTAGAGGCGCGTGGAAGCAGTACGCATCTCATTTGCACTGCGATACGCGGGAGCTGCGCACGCCGATCGTCAGACTTCGCCATCATGCTCGTAAGAAGCGAAGAACAGCGCGAGGTACAAGCAGGACAGTGCGCGCGGCGCGAGACCGAGCTACGGCATGCTCCCGATTTATGTTAACTAATCAGGCGCACATCATGGAGAGGTCGTACCTCGCCACTCGTGGCCGCACATAACAATCTTCATGAAGAACTAAGCGAACACACTACGATTGGTAGTCGTCCAGTTGGGCGCAGTGGCCGCTTGGGGCGGGCATATCGTCTAACGTCGCGAGCAGAGCGCTCGTGATGGCGTAGCCAGCCGGCCACAGGGAGCGAGAAACTCATATCGCTACCGAATAGAGCCCAGCCAGGAACAGAGGAAAGGACTGCTAGGTTGTGGGACCCCCCAGCCTACTCATGCCCTTGTCACGGCGCTAGCTTGGTTGGGAGTGCTGTGAGTCGTGAACGAGCATGACAAGTGACGCACGGTCGAGTAGATGCATACTTGTACTGCGTAGCTGTTACCATCAAGAGGTGCCCAAGAAGAAACACGACGTATGGCAGTGGAAAGTGTGCACGATGCACGTCGATTAACGTGTGGATATGCTGGGTAGCAAAGAGAGCAGAACAAATTTTGCGTTGCGACGTCCGAAGGAGTGTGCTGGACAGAATGGTCACTTGAACGTCTCAGTACGCCTTGGTGCGCGAGCTGCTGCGTATTATAGCCGGGATGGAGGAATAGCAGAGTCCATAGCGCGATCTTCGTACTAGAGTTATCCCACAGTGAGGCCTGATTGAGAGCTGAGCCGAGAAGAGCGAGCTGGTTGCCATACACAGGCACGATGACGTCGAGGACTCGGCTAGCGGATCTCTATGTGGGACGAGGAGGATGCGTGCTATCGTATTTCAATGCAGGCGGGTGGCGACTATAGAAGGTGGCTATAGTTTCCGAAGTGTGCGTGGAGAAAGGTAGCTCATTGCGTCGTGGGGACGGAGAGGTCACGAGCTGGCGAGCAGCGGAAGAGCAAGGGTGAGCCAGTAGGGGCACGTGGAAGGTAGGCAGGAGAGCGAGATAGATGCAGAGGGTGTCGTCGAGCTGCACGGTAGCACGCGAAGACGCGAGGAAAGAGTCGGTGGCGCGTGATAACGGAGACTATACTGGGGTGGATCGTGCGGTAAGCTTCTCGTATCGGAAGGAGTTGCGTGGACAGGTGCCGTGTGTTGCATGGGGTAGGGTACTTTGGCGAAGTTTTTTTGAATTGGCGGACATCGAAGAGCGCATTATTGTAGCGAAGAACTGCTAGAGAGACTAAAGAGCGAGCACGACCTTTGGGGATCGCAACTCACCATATCTAGGAGCGCCATCGCATTTAAGTAAATGTGCCTATAGTGCACCTAATATTAGCCCTAAGAAACTAGCTTGTAGAGTATGCTACCTCGGAGGCATCCTCTCTTTCGGTCCCAACGGAGAGTAAGAAATAGGTCGGAGACTCGACAGCTATCGAGCTGAGTATCCCACCACAGTCATGCGAGCAGGGTCGCGCTATTCGTCACCCTGGATGAGGAATAGTTATTCTTCACCCCTCTCTATTTTACCATCTATGCACCGTAATTTTACGTTCCGTAAGTTTTGTCTTATTTCCGACATAAAAAGAGACCGTAAGAAAATATATAATCGTCGTAAAAAATATTTTATATTATGTAAAATTACAAACGTAAAAACATAGTGTAAAATACACATAAATTGCAAATTTTCTTGTCTTATGACCTATATTTTTATTTTCTTGTGTCAAATTTTACATAGTGAATCAATATGAATGTAACTATTTGAATTCCAAACGTAATTTAATTATAAAATAATCCTAAGATTACCTCGGGTGAAGAATAAATAATTTTGCACCCTGGATGATGAATAGTATCACTATATATATATATAAATAGTTATTTGGATCACAACGCCCTATATAGAGTCTGATTAGGTGTTCCCGAATTAAAAAAAACCCAGCCCACCCCGACGGCCCGACCCACCTCCTCCCCAAAACCTTCCCACGATCCACCCCACGACCTTCCCCCGATCCTTCCGCGGCCTCCTCCCGGCGCGCCGCCCTCACTCCCGCCTCCTTCTGACGTGCCGCCACCCTGCCTTCTCCGCCGCGCCGCCGCCCCCTCCCCCCGCTAGCACCTTCCCCACCTGCGTCCACCTTCTTTCGCCACCCGCGTCGACCGCCCTGCCCCCTAAACCAGTCGCCGCGCCACCTTTGGCCCTGGAACAGGCCGCTGCGCCGCCTCCGCCCGCGGATCCGGCCAGCGCGCCGCCTCCGCCCGCAGATCCAGCCAGCGCACCACCTTCGCCCATGGATCCGGTCGCTGCGCTGCTTCCTCCTTCCCTATCCTACGCGCCGCCGCCAGGCTCTGGATCCCGCCCGCCGCCTCCTACGGCGCGAGGCCACTCCCTCCACCTCCGTCGCGCAACCGCCGCCGTTTGGCTCTGGATCCGCCGACGCTCCTCCCCGGCCATGCACCTTCCTCCTCCCACCCCGACACGGGCAACACACTGGGCGCCGCACCTAGATCTCGCCGTCCTGGTGCTCGACGGTCGTCTCGCTCCCCGGCCGCTGGCTCGCCATCCACCTCGCTCCACGGCTGCCGCCCAGCTGCCCGGCCATGACCCACCACGTGTATCCTCCTAGTCCAGAGTTAAGCCCACCGATGCGGGACACCTCCCTGATGCGCTATTGGCGACACATCGTGGCAACGGCCGCCGCCCTCTCCACTCCTCGCTGTCTCCCTACGAAGCTGATGGCGAAGCACGATGAGTCCATCTCCCCCATCACTGCAATGAGATGCCACTGACAGCGGATGATGAGCTCCCCAATCCCGCCGATATAGCTGTCCCCAACCGCCATGCGCTGCTCCAACGCCGTTCCCCAAGACGGTTTCGATGCCCGACGGTGCAATGGCCGTCCTCAAGGGCCTCCCGACCCATTGATTCATCGAGGAAAACTGAAGTTCAGGAAGATCATGGTGTGAAAAAATCAGAGTTCTTGCATAAAAAGTTCAGAAAAATGCACGGCCAGACTTTTTGCTCGTGCTAGTTGAACCGCTAGTTCACATCTTTGTTTTCTTCTTATTTGTGTTCAGATTTTGGTTTTGCTGTTCATTTCTTCTTCTTTCAGTTACTTTCCAGCCAAAAAGTGATGAAACTATAATACAAGTTCAAAACAGAAAAACATGAAGTTCACCTTTATTATTGTTGGAAAAATTTAACACTTGTTGCAGTGTTTCACATACATCGTTTCTTTTATTTGTTGTTCAGAAGTTCCAGTCACCAAGCCACTGACTATTGTAACCATGTACGAAGGCCATACTAGAAACAACAGAGGAATCAATCCCCCAAGTCTAGGTGTTGTTTTGGGAGGTGGATTGTAGTAGTCCCTTAAAAAATTATTTTATTTCATTGTAACGTTGTAGTTTGCTTGTGTGAAGAAGTAAAAATATCAGGAAAATTATTGTATTTCTTGTATACAGAGAGAAACAGATGTTCAAACACACTGACAAAAAATGTGGTTAATCTGGAAACATGTTTCATGTTGACTAAACAAAGTGCATGTTTAGTTTCAATAAAAAGGTGCATGTCTATGAGAGGTGAAATTACAATATTATATGTTTCTTCGGGACAACAGGCTTGTATTGTTGTAAACTTTACAAAGGTGACTTGTATCGTTGTACATACCCATACACTCCACTTATAACAATTTTTGTAAGAATAAATTAAAGAATATTCATAGGAAAAATAGGATGGCTATCTTGATTGCAATGTCTCATTTAATCTTTCAGAACTATGGTAGCGTAGTACATTGTCAACTATATATGTTCTTCTTTGATGATGGTCTACATGCAAATTCTAGAAAATTGTTTATTTATTTAAAAACCATATTTTTCTAAGAAGTTCTAATTAAAATAAGAGAGAAGTTCGAAGGTTAAGAAAAACTCAGATGATTTCTCATTACTAAAGAATAAAACGAAGATGTTGACTGTATTTCCCGCATTTCTAAAAAAATGTAGAAGTTCAAATCAAAATAGCCGAGCGATTCAATGTTTATATAAAACTCAGATATTTCAAGTTACTAAAAGAAAAGGTAGTAAGTTCAATTTAAAATAATGGAGAAGTTCGATCTTTATAAACCAAGAAGAAAAAGAACCCTCACCGATAAAATGTTAACCCTAGATGTTCAGATTTAAGTAAAATGGGTAGATAAAAAATGTTGGGTGTTTTAAAATAATTTTCTCATTCCATTACAAATTTGAAACAAAAACGCTCTATCTGAAATTAGTTCCTCCAACATGGAGTGTGTTTCATATATGAAAAAGGAATAAAAAGTCAAAGTCTAAAATGATATGGAAGTTCAAATTTAAATAAGTGAGTGGTTCGATGTTTATAACATAACAAGGACTTTCCCTTTATAAAAATGAATAACAACAAAACATCCTAATTAAAAAAATGAAGTTGTTTGATGTTTGTAAAAACTTACAGTTTCCCCGATACTAAAGATTAAAACCACGAAGTTCAATTTTAAAAATAGAGTAGTTTAATGCATATTAAAAACTCAGTTTTTTCTCTTTACTAAATAATAAAACCAAAGAAGTTCAACTTTAAAAAGCAGAGCGTTTGATATTTATTTGAAAAAACTCAGTTTTTTTGGTTACTAAAGAATAAGACCAATAATATATATTCGAAATAACGAAGAAGTTCAATGTTTCTAACAATATGATCTATTCAAAATAACGAAAGTTAGAGCGGCTCGATGTCTATAAATTGGAGAGTTCAAAGAAAATGTTATGGGTGTTCAAAAAAATTCTCCATGGATTTTCCCATTATTGAAAAGCGATGACAAAAAAATTAAAATTATATCACAGATAAACTCAAAAAATGTAACAAAAAACATACTTTACACGTTAGAAAAAATCAAAGGTCATATTAAAAATAACAGAGCACTTGAAAAACTCTATAAAATACATATTACCCCATTTTTTCCATTACAAAATGAATAACACCAATAAGTCCAAATTGTAAAAACCAAGAAGTTCACTTTTTAAAAATAGAATAGTTCAATGTATATGAAGAACCCAGATTTTCCTTATTACTAAATGATAAACCAACAAATTGAAAAAACTCAGATATTTTCACGTAACCGAGAGAAGTTCATATTGATAACTACCAGAACTTCACGTACTACACGGTGTGCATTTTATATTAAAAAATAATGAAAAAGCAAAGGCTTAAAACTTTTTGCTAGAAGTTCAAGTGCTCTGTCCGGAGAAGTTCAAAAATTCTTGCGAGAGAGGTTCACCTTGTATTTCCATGTTCGGTTTTTTCCGTATAAAATCGAATACAATTCTTTACTCAAAAATATAAAAAGGTGAAGTTCAAATTGAAATAACAGAGAAGTTCAGAGTTTATTAAAACCTAGGATTTACCTGTTCAAAAAAATAAAAAAACACAACGCCATTTTTGCACTTTTAAAAACAACTCATAACCGAAAAAATAGTTGCTAGAAGTTCAAGTGCTCGGCAAGGAAAAGTTCAAAAAATTACGGTGACAGAGGATCACCGTGTATTTAGATGTCCAAAAATACATTAAAAAATATGTTGTTTTTTGTGTTTTAAAATAATTCTCTCAAACCAGAGAGAAGTTCAAAAGTGATAACAACCGGAAGTTCACGTACTACATGGTGTGTATTTCATACAAAAAACAATAAAGTGAAACGAAGTGAAGTTCAAACAGAGATGCCCCAGAAGTTCAACTACTTCACGCAGTGCAAAAAACAACACGTCAAAAACAGAGTGAGGTTCAAGGAGACATGTCCGAGAAGTTCAACTACTTCACGCAGTGCGCTTCCATTCGCAATGAAGGCAGAAATCATGACCTCGTCATTTCTCTAATTTACTTCAAAACGACAGGAATATCATTTGTGTAAGTTTCATGTCCTCGGTCGGAGAAAGTTAAAAAATATATTGTGAGAGAGGTTTGTACAAAAAGAATATCATTTGTGTAACACTGACGAAAATGGATGAGAAAATTACAAATGAAAATACGTCACGGAAGTTCAATGTGAAAACAGCAGGAAGTTCGACTTCTATAGTGAATGAATTTGAGATGAAAAACTTTTAAAATCGTCGCGAGTATGAAAAGATGATCAACACGAGAAACTTACGTGCTTACAGAAGCTTTCCATCGGTATATCACCTGCTCAATTCCGGTGAATGGATGGAGAGTTACGAGCAGTGGATGGAGACCTACGAGCAAAAAAATCACGTGAAAAACAGAGTGAAGTTCAGGTACACGCGCCGAGAAGTTCAGGTTCTTCACGCGGTGCATTTTCGAAGAATCTGTTTCGCGATAAAGGCAGAACGAATGATACCGCCATTTTTGAAATTACTTGAAAACGGCCAGGATTCAGAGAAAACCATCAACATGAAAAAGTTTTGCATTTTTCATAGCTTTTCAGCGGTATATTATTTGCCCCATTCCGATAAACTATGTAGAAATTACGGCAAAAATACGCTTTTAACCATTTTCAAAACTGACATAAAACCGTAATGAATTAGGAGAAACAATACATATAAAAAAGTTTCGCATTTCTTCAAGCTTTCCAACGCCATATCATTTGCTGCATTCGGACGCACGGTTAAAAAATTAGCTCGAAAATACGAACTTGGTAGAACTTAGACCATTTTCTAAATTACTCTTAAACCATTCAAAATTAGAAAAAAACTTTCAAGATGAAAAAGTAGCGCATTTTCATAAGCTTTCCAACGCCGTATCATATGCCTCCATTGGATTAGCCATTTAGAAATGACATTGAAAAAATGAACTCAGCTGTTCGGTTTACGAAATTTTACATTTTTTCAAATTACTCTTTAACCATAGGGAATTAGAGAAAACTTTAAACCTGTGGAAGGAGTGGTTTTGCAGCATCTTTCCAATGCCATATTATATGCCTCATTCCGATAAACGGTTTAGAAATGCGATCGAAAATACGATTCACGTTTTTTGCGCAAAGAAAAAATATTTCAAAACTGCTCTTAAACCGCTTATATTTTGCCAAAAATTTAAGTTGGGTCATGATATTGGTGTCCATAGCTTTCCAACGGTATATCGCAAGCCCCATTTGGGCAATGTTGGCGGAAGTTCAACCTAGTTCACAGGGAAGTTCAACGTACTACTAGCGGGGCAGGTCAGGTTGTGATCAGAATATTATTCTGATCCCGTGATCAGAATAGTGTTTATGTATATCCCATAAACATCCAGGAGCACCACGAAACTGTATTTCCACCGCCGAAACCTTTTATACCCAAGAGATCCCATCTTGGGGCCTTTTCCGGAGCTTCGCAGGAGAGGGCATTGATCACGGAGGGCCTCTACATCAACTCCATGGCCCCTCCGATGATGTGTGAGTAGTTTACCTTAGACCTTCGGGTCCATAGCTAGTAGCTAGATGGCTTCTTCTCTCTCTGGATCTCAATACAAAGTTCTCCTTGATTCTCTTGGAGATCTATCCGATGTAATCTTCTTTTGCGGTGTGTTTCTCGAGATCCGATGAATTGTGGGTTTATGATCATGTTGTTCTATGAACAATATTTGAATCTTCTCTGAATTCTTTTATGTATGATTGGTTTATCTTTGCAAGTCTCTTTGAATTATCAGTTTGGTTTGGCCTACTAGATTGATCTTTGTTGAAATGGGAGAAGTGCTTAGCTTTGGGTTCAATCTTGCGGTGCTCGATCCCAGTGACAGAAAGGGAAACGACACGTATTGTATTGCTGCCATCGAGGATAAAAAGATGGGGTTTATATCATATGGCATGAGTTTATCCCTCTACATCATGTCATCTTGCTTAAGGCGTTACTCTGTTCTTATGAACTTAATACTCTAGATGCATGCTGGATAGCGGTCGGTGTGTGGAGTAATAGTAGTAGATGCAGAATCGTTTCGGTCTACTTGGCTCGGATGTGATGCCTATATATATATATATGATCATACCTAGATATTCTCATAATTATTCGATTTTCTATCAATTGCTCGACAGCAATTTGTTCACTCACCGTAATACATGCTATCTTGAGAGAAGCCACTAGTGAAACCTATGCCCCCGTGTCTATCTTCCATCATATTAATCTACCGTTATTTCCATTACCATTTATTTTGCAATCTTTACTTTCAATCTATATCATAAAAATACCAAAAATAATTATCTTATTATTATCATCTCTATCAGATCTCACTCTTGCAAGTGGCCGTGAAGGGCTTGACAACCCCTTTATCGCGTTGGTTGCGAGGTTCTTATTTGTTTGTGTAGGTATGAGGTGACTCGCGCGTGGTATCCTACTGGATTGATACATTGGTTCTCAAAAACTGAGGGGAATACTTACGCTGCTTTACCGCATCACCCTTTCCTCTTAAAGGGAAAATCAACGCAGTGCTCAAGAGGTAGCAGTTATATTGATGAATATATTCATGATGCTACTGAAAATTATTATGAGAGAGGAACTTATGATTCATGATGCTCTTTTTCATGTTTCAATTATTTACTTTTATACGAGCATCATTGAAATCATCATGCCTAGCTAAAAGGCATTAAAGAAAAGCGCTTGTTGGGAGACAACCCAACATTTACCCCTACTGTTTTTGTGTGTTCACATGATTAGGTTACTGTATTAATCATGTTTTATTGCTTTTGTTTCAATAAAGTGCCAAGAAAATACTTTGGGATAGTGTGGATGATAGTTGACTTGAATCTGTGCAAAAACAGAAACTTTTGCGTTGAGTCCAGGAATTTTAAAAATTCATTGGAACGTTCTTTTGATCTGATTTTTTTACAGGTGGTAGATATAGAAATTCCCTACGTTGTACTAAGTTTTCAGAATTTTTGGAGTAGCAGAAGTATGGTTGGAGTACAGATTACTACAGACTGTTCTGTTTTTGACAGATTCTATTTTCAATGCATAGTTTGCTTGTTTTCTAGTTTCTATGGCTTATATTTCTCAATATAAATCGTAGAAATGATAGGGTACAGTAGGCATTGTGTGAGAACAATTATGAATCATGTCTTTGATAGTACCAAAGTGAATGGTTTGCTCTTTATCATACTAACCTACTCACGAAGTTCCGTTAAGTTTTGTGTGATTGAAGTTTTCAAGTTTTGGGTGAGACATCGATATGAGGAGAATAAGGAGTGACAAGACCATAAGCTTGGGGATGCCCAAGGCACCCCAAGTTAATATCCAAGGAATATCCAAGAAACTAAGCTTGGGATGCCTCGGAAGGCATCCTCTCTTTCGTCTCCAACATTATCGGTAACCTCACTTGGAGCTATATTTTCATTCGTCACATGCTGTAAGTTTTGCTTGGTGCATCATTTTATTTTACTAGTATTTGCTTGATGTTATTTATAGTAATGTTTTACATCTTTTATTTCAATAAAAGTGGCAATGATAGCCTTTACTATGCTTATTTTGCAAGTCTACATGTTGCTGTTTGAAAACAGAAAGTTTATCGCTGTTGCAAAAATTCTCTAGAAAACTCAGAATGTGATAAAATGTTGAAATTTTTTGCAAAATAAGCTACGATAAATTTTCTACAGTGTGGTAAATTTTTAGAAGTTTTGGAGTTACAGAAGTATGAATGTTCTTGCATTCTTTACAGTCTGTGGCAGATTGCTGTTATGTTTGCATTGTTTGCATATGTTTGCTTTTTTAGTGATTCCATTTGAGGATAGGACCATTAAATATACAGAGGCATTTAGCATTCAATGTTAAATTATAATTTTAGTGATTTTCTACAATATAGAATGATAAGGTGTTGCATTGATTTATACAAACGTATCTTACGAGTTCTTGTTGAGTTTTGTGTGGATGAAGTTTTTAAGAATTAGGGAAACCATGTTATGAGAAGAATGAAGAAGACACAAGAGCTCAAGCTTGGGGATGCCCAAGGCATCCCAAGTTAATATTCCAAGAAGTTTCAAACATCTAAGCTTGGGGATGCCCCGGTAGGCATCCCACTTTTCTTTCTCAACAATTATCGGTTAGTATTGGTTGAGCCTAATTTTTTGCTTCTTCACATGATGTGTGTTATTCTTAGAATGTCATTTTATTTTGTTTTGCTTGCAGTTTTAATAAAATACTTAGATATGAAAGTTTTTAAATAAGAGATAGTCCACACATAGCTACCTATTTACTTAACTACTCGCATGATCTTCAGTCATATCTTTTTGGAGTAGTTTGTCATTTACTCTCATGCTTCACTTATATCCTATGAGTAAATTGTTGAATAAATTTAATGTAATGAAGTTGAAATTATATGTTCATATCATGCCTAGTGGTAGCTTCACATTGGGTTTAGAAATGAAATCTTTTGAAGCATGACAATCACAATATTGGTCAAAAAAGCAATTCATGAATGGGAGAACTTTCACATGCAAATATATTATCTTGGAAATCTTCTATGATTGTGAATACCCATTAATTATTTTCAAGCTTGAGCAAATTAGTTGAAGTTGGACTAGGAAGACAATGTAATGAGTTATGGTTGTGTATATTTGCATAGAAGTTATATTGTCATAGATCCTCCAACATGTGGTGTTTGCCTAGGATCTTTTGCTAGCCAAAAATTCGTACTAAGTAGAGATACTACTTGTGCATCCAAAAACACTTAAACCTAGATTCTTGCCATAAGTGTCCACCATACCTACCTATGGATTGAATAAGATCCGTCAAGTAAGTTGTCATCAGTGCATAAAGCAATAAAAATTGCTACTAAATATGTTTGATCTTTTAATGTAAGGGAAAATTGAGCGTTGTACGAACTTATGATGGCAAAGTAATAAAAGCGACGAACTACATAATAAAGGTTGCTATCATAAGGGGCAATATAACGTGACGTTCTTTGCATTAAGAGCTTGTGTATCCAAATAAAAAGCGCATGACAACCTCAATTATTCTCTAGTTGGCAAGAATCATGTGGTGGGGAAAGATCTAGGCACATATGACTAGTCAAATATATTTGATCATGATTTATTATTGTTGACAATTATCTCTGTGAGAAATAAGTTGGGAGGTGAAATATTAAGCCCCTATCTTTCTTTGTGTTCGATGGATGCCATTTGTTCTAAGAATATGCTTTGAGTAGTAGCAATCATGGAAGACTATATGATGATTGATTATGTGGAGCTCTTACTTAGATTTGGTGACTAAGAATATAGGTTGTTGAGTTTCAAGAGAATTCATTGTCTGAACCTTAACATGTGAATTAGTTGCTACTTTGTCATGATGTGACTTTTATGAAGGGAGGGGAGAGAGAAG
>NW_024120297.1:0-12468 GCF_003073215.2 Triticum urartu
GGAGCCAGCGCTCGGTGTTGGCGGGTGCCTACCTTTCGAGGTCGGCTGCCTTGCCTTTACATGCGAGCTGTGGCAAGTCTGTTGGCCGTCCATCCGAATGTTCAAGCCGGAGATACCCGAGATGTACGATGGCAGACTGAACCCAGCAGAGTTCCTGAGCATCTACACAATCACTGTTCAGGCTGTCGGGGGAAGAGATGAGAAGGTGTTCGCCAGCTACTTCCCGTTGGCTCTCAAGTCCAACGTGAGATCTTGGCTCATGCAGTTGCCCGAGAACTCCATCTCATCCTGGGCAGACTTGTGCAACTAGTTCATTGGTGCCTTCGTCGGGGGCCACCAGGAGCCTTGCAGGCCCAGTGACCTACAACTTCTCTAGCAGAAGGAAGGACAAACTCTCCATAAGTATTTACAAAGATTCAGTAAAGTCCATAGGAATATTCTGAATATCCATCCTGCGGCTGTTATAGCAGCCTTCCAGTCCAATGTGCGCAACACTCGCATTCGTTCTAAGATGAATGTGCGATTGCCCAAGACTGAAGGAGCTGTACACACTAGTGGATAAGTTTGCTCGGATGGAGGAAGGAAGGAAGTTGCCCGGAGAGGAGGATTGCATCAATGTTTATTTAGAGGAAGAAGATGAATCAACTAGTCAAAGAAAGAGAAAGAAGCACAATAAGAAGCCAAGAGATAAGACAGTGATGACCGTCGAAGGTTCTGGCAGTCCTAGTACCAGCTAGAAGGCCAAGGTTGAGGCTCCCGACAAGGAATTTGCCGCATGCACTGCCTGCCGAGAAACCGCTGCCGCGGAGAAATCCGGGAAAAGGTGAAGGGCCGTACTGCAAGATCCACCGGACCAAGGGGCATGACCTCCATGAATGTTATCAAGTTGAGCAGCTTGTCAAGAGACAGAGAGCAGAGTATGATAAGCATGATAAGGGTAAAGGGCAGAATGCTACTGGCGGAAAGGGACGAGGCGGTGAAGCAAACCGTCCCGACAAACCCTTTCGGAACCAAGGAAAACCCACCAGGGGCCAAGAGAAGGAAACATGTGATGATTTGAGTGATGGAGGGGATGAAGATGAAACCAGTGAGCAAGAATTTCAGAGGGCCACTGACGCCTTATGCATTGATGGGGGTGCGTCCTTGCATTCCTCCCATCGCCAGCTCAAGTGATGGGCACGAGAGGTCAATGCTGAGGAGCCAGCGCTAGAGGCCCGGAAGCCGCTCAAATGGTCCTACACACCCATCGTCTTTGATGAGGAGGACCACCCTTGCCACACCATCGCGGTAGGGTGTTTGCCATTGTTGGTTTCCCCAACAATTCGCAACCTCAAGGTCACAATGATGTTAGTGGATGGCGGGGCCGGGTTGAATCTGATTTCCCCAGCAGTTATTAACAAGCTTCAGATAGGAGAGGAAGAGCTAGAGGTTACTGACACGTTTCAAGGAGTCAATCCTGACAGGAGCCATCCCAAGGGAAAGATTACGTTGCCGGTGACGTTTGGGGGAGAGCTGAGCTATAGGACTAAGAAGATTGTGTTTGATGTGGTTGAGCTCCCCTGCCGTATAATGGGATTCTTGGACGACCAGCCTTCAGTACTGCAGGATGCTGCTAACGCGACACTACGATCAGAGACCTTTCGACGAAACTGTGTGCGATTCCATAATCGCAAATGGTGGTGTAAAGTAGCCATCAAAAAAGGTGCAAAACGTTTGCGATGGGGGACGCATCAAACACGGTTCAAATTTTAGTTGCGTGTGCGATGTAGGGCACATGGCTAACCCGTTCGAACTATATGCGATGAGGCAGTAAAACAGAAATGGGCAGCCATATCAATGTGTGTGCGATATATGGCATACAGTTCGCTCCGATGAACCGTTTTCTATTAGGGAGTGCAACATAAACGGTTAGCCAGATCGAGGTGTGTGTGATATTGGGCATACGGTTCACTCGGATGAACTATTTTCGATTAGCGAACGCAATAGAAACGGTTCAACTTAACAAGATGTGTGTGATACGTGGTAAACAGCCGACTCGGATGAAATGTTTGTGATGAGAATTTACAACACAGACGGTTAATACAGTTAGTTCATGTGCGATTCTGTGTGTACAAAAAACTTTCAAAAATGAAAACTAGTTGCTTGCGGTGGCTAGGAGTATCGCACACGATGCGTCTACGAGTACTAGTGTGCGATGATTAGTAAGTTACACATGCATTTCCTTATGTTAACACTTGTGTGATAAATAACACGTGGCACCGTATACGGTATTCAGGTTGTGTGTGTGCTCCACTTAGTCTTCCTGCGCTCCAGCGAATGCTTCCCGTGCTCCAGCGAATGCTTCCCGTGCTCCACATGGGTGAATTGTAAAATCCATGCCTATTCCCTCACCGGTTTCCCGCCACCAGCTAATGGCTTTCTGCATATAACCCAGGCGGCAATGCACCACCGCGACACTCTGTGAAGATCTAATCCTCAGCCATCTACCATTAGTTATTCCAAGCATGCCAGGCAACGACCAAAGCTTCAACGTCGACGCCTACTTGCATTACATCTTCGGCGAGGAGAATGAGCCAGAGTAGGTTAGGGAGCAAGAGCTTCATCAGTCGGTGCAGGCACCATGGCCCATCGGCAGCGATATCGGCGTCACAGTCCTTGGGATCACAATCGACATATAGTAGAGGAGGTGTGATGAGCAGTTTGCCATCCATCGTGCAAAAGATCCAAAGCTGCTTGGCGGCATGATCGACAACCCACCCGAAGAACCGCCATCACCAATGCTCATCGAGAGCCTGATAACCCGCAAGGAATGGGTAGAGGACCTCTACAATTCAATCAAGACAAAGGCAGCTTGCGGCTTCGTCATTGCCCGCGGCGGCCCTGTCAACCTCGATCCCGATGATGTGGTGGCCAGGCTCAAGCGCATCCTTGGCGGAGGTGACGTCCCCGATGAAGTAGAACATCACCAACGTGATATCTCGAGGATGCAGGTGATCGACGAAATCTGCTACCAGGCCAGAGACATGGAAATGGAGCGGTTCCGCAGAGTTGCCATACGCGTGATTGCACACTATCAAGCTCTTTTGGAAGAGGCCCAGCAGCCCCAAGAGCCTCCCATCAGCGCCAGCAGCTCCGTAGGCAGAGGCGGGTCGGGACACTCAGAGTGAACGGCCGCAAGGGTGCTATGCTGATCATGGAGTCCGAGAAGACCATTGTCGGAAGGCGGCCGGCTCAGCCTTTTAGCTTATATTTTATTATAATTGTATGCATATGTAGGTCGTGAGTGTTCTAGGCCTTGTCGCATTTGGCATTTTAAATTATCCTGAATATGTAAGACAATTATTAAGAATTATTAACCGTTGCCATTGTAACTTTGCCTCAACGGCGAGCAGAGCGCGCGCAGGGACGCCAGAGCAGAGCACACCGCGGCCGCCTCAACGGCGAGAAACCAAGTGGTCAACCTTCTGCCATCAATAAATTTTGACCTTGTTTCTCGTCACATTGTTGATTACAATGCAATAAGTAATTGCAAATCTGTTCACGCCTATCAAACTAATATGTGTTAACACTTAGCACCGGGCTATAAAAACTACCCACTCGAAAATTACTTCCCAGTTCCTCTCCTCATCACCCACAAAACTATTTTTTCTGTCAAGTCGTTCCGCCATGACCGGTAGGAGGAGTTTAGGGTGGACATATAACCAGGAAGCAAAGACCAAGGTCGCGGAAGCACTAGAGAGGTCCCATCGGGAAGCCGCAGCCGCAGCGGAGATGTCCAGGCGCGCCGTAGAGCCCTCGAACGAGCTCTCACGGGCACGCGAGGGCTCTCACAAGCACATTCACGGCGTCAGCCATCGCGATGAGACGGCGTTCCTGAAGTCCTTCGCCGGCGACTACGACATTCTCGCTGGCGTCACTATGCAGCAAGAGCTGGTCGACGGCTTGATGAAGCTTCTCAAGATCAGCGATGCCTCGGTTGACAAGGCGACCGGACTCATTGAGCAACTCATGGATGACAATGCGAAGCTCCTCAAGTTGGTCACCGAGAAGGAGGAGGCCATCGGCTGGAAGATGCTACATGAGCAGAGCAGTGCCTCGGAGATGACGCTGAAAGAGGTCGTCGAGGAACTGATGGGTAGCTTGAGGAAGCTCTGGATCGAGTGGGAGGAGGAGGTGGAGGAATCTGTGGCTGCTTTCAAGCAAAGTCGTGAGGAATTGAAGAAGGAGCTGGAGGATTTCGTCACACGGCGATCCATCGATGAGTAGAGACAGTAGTGACCCAGATCGTTGTCTGCAATTTCCTTCTTCTCTTGCCCCCGTGTCTTCCAGGCTTTGCCGCATCTGGCATTTTAAATTATTCGGAATATGTAAGACAATTATTATCTGCGCCATTGTAAATTTGTCCTCGTATTATCCGTTGCCATTTTATTTGTGGTCATATTATCCGTTGCCCTATGTGGCAATTTAAATTAGGGCGGAATACGAGTTGAAAACATGAATAAAGCAAATGCTGCCTTGGGATCACAAGCAAACATCCTCCGTCTAGATTCTTTAATTAACCCATTAATGGAGAAGTTGTGAGCGAGGCGGGCGGTGGCTGGTGCATGGAGGTCAAAGAGCTCGCTTCCCGGTGAGAATGGGCGGCCTTGCTACTCACACGTGTTCCGTCGAGCCTGCGAGGTGGACAGGGTACACGCGTCCCGTCGAGCCTGCACGGCGGACTGCTCGCACGCATCCCGTCGAGCCTGCACGGCAGACTTCTTGCGCTCGTCCCGTCTAATCAAACAGCTGCACGCACGCCACCGAGTATGGTTAAATTTCGACACGGTTAATTAATACAACCATTTGCGATATTAACGTGTCAGCTTTTTGTTTGAAAAAGGACTTCGTTGAATACTAATGTGTGCGCCTCTTCTCAAACTAGACGATTTTTTTACCACGGCATATATGTGCCATGTCATGAAACCATGCCAAGTTTCATGTTTCTTGGGTGACTTTTTTGATTTACTGGGATTTAAAAACTGAGATTCTCATTGTTTAAGGAGGACGACAAGTTTGTAATTCATTCTCATTCCTTAAACGAGACCTAAACATGCACCCAATGACACATGCACTATTTCCCACCCATTTTGATTCACTGGATCATGTGGTCGTAGTTCAAATTTGAATTATGGACTACATTAAATGCATAGAAAACTTAGTAATTAGTAATATATATACAATGGCCAAACGAACCTTGAACAGTTTCAAATTTCAGCTCGACACTCCTGTTATTTTATGTTGCCTGTAGAAAACAAAGTTCAAGGCGAGAAGAGGCATCGATTATCGTTTCACCCACAAGAGGGGCATGTTTCCATACCGGAGCCACGAGAGTGGCGACATGCTCCAGTTTGTAAAAGGCTTGTAATATAGCTTCGCCCAAATTGGACAATTATATGTACCATGTAGTGACACCATGCCAAGTTTCATGATTTCCTGGTGAGTTTTGGATTTACAGACATTTAAAAACCGAGATTCGCAATGTTTGTGGCCAAGCCAGGATGGCGAGATGGTTGAATTCGTTCCCATTCGTTCCATGGGACCTAAACATGCACCCCAAGGAAACATGTACGTTTTTTCAAGCCATTTTGGTGCACTGGAGCATGTACTTGTAGTTCGGATTTGAATGATGGACATTAAATGCCTGGAAAACTCAATTAATGAATAAAAAAGGTCAAACGAACCCTGAATAATTTCAAAGTTCAGCACGAATCTCCATTTGTTCCGTGTTGCGTGTAGAATCAAATACAAGGCTAGAACAGGGATCAATTGTCGTTTGGCCCACAAGGGGACACGTTTCCCTGTCGAAACCACGAGGGTTGTTGCGACAGGCTCCGGTTTGTAAGAGGTTTGTAATAAAGCTTGGCCCAAATTGGCAATGTTTTTACCACGGCATATATGTGCCATGACGTGACACCATGCCACCTTTGATGACTTTCTGGTGAGTTTAGGATTTATGGGGACTTAAAAACCGAGATTTGAAATGTTTGAGGACGAGCCAGGACACCGGTACAGTTCTAATCCCTTCCCATTCCTGGCATGAGACCTAAACATGCACCCAAGGACACATGTATAATTTTTCTAGCCATTTTGGTGAACTGGAGCATGTATTTGTAGTTCAGATTTGAATTATGGACATTAAATGCCTAGGAAACTCCATTACTGTATAAAAAGGCCAAACGAACCCTGAATAAGTTTAAATTTCATCACGGATATCATGTCGTTCCATGTTACCCATGGAAGAAAATACAAGGCAAAAAGAGGTAGTGATTAGGTTTCGCCCAAAGGGGAACACGTTTCCCTATCAAAACCATGGGGCTTATTTGAGAGAAGCTCCAGTTTTTGTAAGAGGTTTGTAATAAAGCTTGGCCCAAATTGGACAATGTTTTTACCACGACATATATGTGCCATGACGTGACACTACGCCACCTTTGATGACTTTCTGGTGAGTTTAGGATTTATGGGGACTTAAAAACCGAGATTCGAAATGTTTGAAGGCTGAGCCATGACACCAGTACAGTTGTAATTCGTTCCCATTCCTGGCATGGGACCTAAACATGCACCCAAGGACACATGTATAATTTTTCTAGCCATTTTCGTGAACTGGAGCATGTATTTGTAGTTCAGATTTGAATTATGGACATTAAATGCCTAGGAAACTTAATTAGTGTATAAAAAGGCCAAATGAACCCTGAATAAGTTTAAATTTCAGCACGGATATCCTGTCGTTCCATTTTGCCCGTAGAAGAAAATACAAGGTGAAAAGAGGCAGTGATTGCGTTTCGCCCACAAGGGGGACACGTTTCCCTATAGGAACCACGAGGCTTCTTTGAGAGAAGCTCCAGTTTGTAAGAGGCTTGTAATAAAACTTGCGCCACAATGGACGAAAAAATTCCTCAATATATAAGTGCGATGTCGTGACACCATGGCAGGTTTCACGATTTCAGCTTAGTTTTGGATTTACGGGGATTTAAAAACCGAGATTCTTCTCACGAAATGTTTTCAAATAGCACACGGTTCACTCACGAAAGCCGATATTCAATGAAAACTTTGTGGAAACCATATTTTAAAGTTTCATAAAAATCTGAAAAAAATGTGGGATGTTAAGAAGGTCATGTTTTATTGCGACACAAAATTTCAAGTTGAAAAACATTACGAGATGTGAGCTGTGAAAAAGACAAATTCCGCCCTGAATAGTGATATTACTATTTGGCACTATTCAACACTGAGTTTGTCTTTTTCATAGCTTACATCTCGTAATATGTTTCAACTTGAAATTTTGTGTGGCAATAAAACATCATCCTCTTAACATACCACATTTTTTTGAAAATATTTTGAAACTTCAAAACATCTTCTTCTTGTGGTTTTCACCAGTTTACACCGAATGTTGGTTTCCATATGATACCCCCCTGTTGCGCACGCGATTTGAGTCCTGCGTTCTGACTGGCCAGAACCCAAACCCCACGGATCGTACGTGTGCACCGTTGGGTGCTCCCAGATCGAACGGCAACTCTGAGCCCTTTCGACAACACATGCAGTACATGGGTAAGCACTATGCGCATGCGTCGTGCTAGCTCATGCTTCCTTCTCTACTAGGTTTTCAAAACAGGCGCCATTGCTCGCCACTCCTCTCATCGGTTTGCCGCCTCTTCTCCCAGATATGCATGATGTAGATGTTCGTTTAATTCTTATAGTTCATCTCATCCAAAATCAATTAGTTTTATTAAAAAAATATTTTAAGATTCATGGAATTGTGCATTGTAAAGATAAAAACAAAAAGTGACAATTCATTTAGAAAAAAAGGTTTGGGCAATTAAGATATGGAAGATTCTAGAGAACAAAGGAGAAGTGCTTGTGTTTTGAGGTTTGTGCATTATGCTTAAATTCAACCATGGAGTCTTCTAGATTGTACATGTGGCAGAATCTGGTGGAATGTAGATGATATCCAATGGCTAGTAGTGCTCGGATTTGCCATCTCTCTACCGTCGGATTGGCTTCATCCAACGAGCAACTTTCATAGTTATTTGCACACTATATAGGTGTATAGATGTATAGATGTGTCCCATGCTAGACAAAATAAAGTTTGAGCGCATGCGTGGGACGACCCTCCCCCCCCGCCCCCGGTCGCCTCAAAGTTGGGACATCATAGGTATTGAACCAGGCTTGGAGTCGGGTACGGTGTTTGGTTTGTAATGTAGTTGGCGTGGCCCATCGAAGTTGTGCATTTGGGATTCAAACACGCCATACACCATCGTACCCATACATATTTTCGGGCCACATGCAGTGTATACAGAGTCTTCTGATCGACCACATCTCCCTTGTGCAGTTTTCTGTGACGACACGGATATCTGTGGGCTCCACGAGTGTATATATATCATCCCTTTGACCGATAATGAGGGGTATGTGTTGGCCATGAATGAATTCCTCCTAGTTCATGCTAGGGCCGGTCACTGTCAAATGTCGGTCAACCAAAGCTCGAGCTCATGCGTTGTCAGGATTCCCTCCCAGATGCTCGGATTGCTGGGTTCGACCTACATCAAACCCTGCGTAAGTATCTCGTCCTTAACTACCTTACCTTCATGTTGTTGTTTGTATCGAGAGGTAGGCACCACATCGAAATTGTACATTGTTCTATATTGAAAACACACATCACCCCTTCCCAACGTACATCATTTTGGGCCGCATGCAAGAGGTGCTGGTTCTGTGGTCCCTCTCGTGCGATTTTTATGATCGCTCAATCTATTGGCCCAAGCGGTTTATCGACAAGAACAACTGTCATTTGACCAAACGAAAGATTCATTGGTCCGTCTTATGGTAGGTCATGGCGACATGCATGTATGACCAAAGTATCGATGATTACATGCATACGCCCTGCTGACACGAAGTGGGAGGTAGTGGGCCAAGCGTCCTAGCTAGGTACGACATTATGTCATTATATATATCTAGCTAGGTGGTTGTTAGGGTGCTTTCAGGTTTGCGAGGTAGGTGCCACCAAAGTTATGCATTGTGTATTTAAAGTTTTAAACATCCCCAATATTCGTACATATATTTGGCCACTTCCAGGTGGTTCTTGACTTCTGGCCCCTCATCGATCTTCAATGATGCGCCCAACCGTGGGCCCGCGGGGTCAAAGTTGTGCATTGGAATTTTGAACATCACAGACCACCCTTTTCACTCATATATATTTGGGCCACATGCTGGTGTGGTTGTCTTTTGACCCTCTCTAACATTATTTTTTGCTGCAAAGACTCTAATGACCCTCAACGGACACGGGGTATTATATCTTAACCGTGTGTGATACAAGTGCGATGTGAATCACCACGACTGCGCAAGCGCGAGCAAATTAAGGTGGAGCTACTGGCTCAACCGTGTGCGATGCAAGTGCGCTGAAATCACCACGATGCGCAAGCGCGAGCAAAGAGTGGAGGTACTGGCTTAACCGTGTGCGATGCAAGTGCGCTGTAAAACCACCACCTGTGCAAGCTAAAGGTGGGTAAGTTTATTTGGAAATCAGGATGAACCATGTGCGATAGACCAGCTAGCTAGAAATATAAAAAACAAACTACCCGCCTTAAGCGTTGCAAAAATCACCGGATCCACGCCACTTTTCCTTATTATCATACATGCATATTGTTATTGGACCGTGCGCGATCTTGGGCACTCCTGCCCCGCATCAATTCCTTTACCCAAATTTTATTAGCCGCCGTAGTTCAACCATTGCCCACACTCCTCCAGCACCAACCTTATAGTAAAAATTGTAGCAGCCGAGGCATTTGAACGATCGCCCTCCCTCGTCCAACCCCTGTCGGTCTGCCCGTTCCTCCTAGCTTAGATAATAAAGTTCAGGTTACCCAGTGATTCCCATACCCTCGCGCCACTCCCCTGAGTTTTTAGATGAGGCATGCAGTGTCCCTCCCCGCCAGATCCACATCCCCTGCTCCAGAATGTCGCAGCTTAAGCTCGACCACGTATCCCGGGGAGCCCGACGAGCGTTCGGCCAAGAAGAGGTTTGTCATGGCCTCTCCGGCAGACGTTGGCGAGGTGGTCGCCGTTCGCCCCGACCTATCGATCCCGAAGCAACATGTCGCCCGGAAGCCGGCCAAGATGTTGACTACGTTGCCATGCCGAAGGCTTCATCTCAGTGGGCTAGCGTATTACTATATCTCAGGAAAGCTGGCTACGACATTAAGCTCGTCCACACCGACGGCTTCACACAGGCTATGTCACAGATTAAGTGGTCCATCCCTAACCCCTCTGGTTCAACCGCCGTCGATCTCTTCGACGGCCCTACACTACTAGGGAAAACATTATACATAGAACTTTACCAGTAGCGCTTGTTAAAAGAGCACACTACCGCTAGATAGCAGTAGCGCGTGCAAAATAAGCGCCCTGCAGATGGACATATATCAGTAGCACGTCTCACTGAAAACTCGCTACTACTAAAATCCCAATCACTTAGCCGATGGGCTACACATAGTAGTAGCGAACTTCCAAAAACCGCCCTACCGCTAATAAACTTATAGCAGCGCGTTTATCTGTAAATCGCTACTGCTAACGAAAAGAAAATGAAATGAAAAATGAATAGAGAAGTAAATGAAAATGAAAGAAATAGAAAAAGGAGAACGGGAAAATATAAAATGTAAAGAAAAATAAATGAAAAAGGGAAAAAATGATGAAGACGTAGCAGTAGCGCGCTCTCTGAAATGCGCTATAGCTAACTTAGCTATAGCGCGTTTTCTGTAACGTGCTACCGTTACTTTTGACTTAACCAAAAAGGTTTCCCCCCGGCCACCACTTCTCCCCCAAATCGATCCCTCGCCCCACTTCGCCACCGTCTCCCCCACTTCGCCATTGTCCCCACTTCGCCCTCCCTCGACCTCACCGCCGCCGCCCTCGACCTCATCGCCCCCGAGCCCGCCAGGACCGCCGCGTCCTGATCCTGAGCCTGCCCTCGCCGCCCCTACCTCCATCGCCGAGCACCTCCCCGCCACCGTCTCTCCCCTCTCTGTAAGCCTCCACCCATCCTTTTTAGTTAATAGATGTTAATGTTAAGTAGTAGATAATATTGATGTTTCTTAGTTAGGGTAATAATAGATGTTAAGTAGTAGATAATGTTGATGTTTTTAGTTAGGGTAATAATAGACGATGTTAAGTAGTAGATAATGTAGATGCTAATTAGTTCAGTAGGGTTTAGTTTTTGAATTGAGTTTGTTTAACTACATGTTAATTAGGGCAGTAGGGTTTAGTTTAGAGTAAAGTTTAGTTCAGTAGTTAACTAAATATAATCTATATTTGGTTTTTGAATTGAGTTTGAGAGAGCATGTGATTTGTGTAGATTTTCTTGAAGTGTCAAACGCTAGGACATGCAAATTTGAAGTGGTCAGGATATATGCAAATTCCTCAATTGTGTTTGCCCATGTTTCGATTGTGCCCAAGTGGCCTTTTGTTGTTTCCAGGGAATGAAGCTGAGTGGCCTATGTTTTGCCGGAATGTTGATTCATTTCCATTCTGGAAAATTTCAGGTTCTTGATTTGTCCACTTTTTAGCAAAGGTCATGCCGAAATTTTCCGTGAATGTCGGCATGACTTGTGCTACAAACTAGGACATATCGAGTGCCCGGGATTTGCCGCACCAGGAAGGAGTCAACGTTCCTGCAAAACATAGGCCTTTTGTATGTCATTATTCATTTTATTAGGTCTAGAATTAATTTACTAGATTTAATCGTAGGAAACATGGCTAGCAACGATGAAGGACAGGGTTCTGGTGATTGCGACGACGTCTACCAGGCGGCAGGCGAATTTTTTAGCCTTGCCGATGATCAACCGGTGGCATCGGGGACTGAGACTGACACGCAGACCGGTGCTGAGACTGAGACCGGCGCTGGGACTCAGACCGGCATCGAGACCGGCGCTGAGAATGAGACCGGCACTGCCTCGGGGAGCGGAGCCAGTGTAGAACCGAAAGCAAAGAGGCAGCTGCTTCCTAACAAACTCAAGACTACTAGACTGGTGGTCACGGAGGTGGACGATAGCAATTTTGAGCCAAAGGCGCCCGAGGAAGCGCGTCGATGCTACGGCAATCAAATAGGCTGCATCGTACGGACAACCGCCACCATCAACGATGAGAAACTACCGAAGATAGAAAATATGAGGAGCTTCCTCCTAAAGAAGTTTCACCAGATATTCTTGTTCCCGGGCCGGAATGAGAAGGATTATGAAGATCCAGATGAGGACCCGGCAATGAACAAGATAAACAAACACGCCATGACCAAGTTTAGCAACGCATTGGCCGCCTGGAAAAATTGAGTGAAAGCAAAGATCATCGACAAGAAGGAACCCTACTCCGAGATTGTAAAGGATAATCCGACAATCACGAAAGAGCAGTTTCAAATATTCAAGGAGGCTTGCGAGGCCGAAGATGCCAAAAAAA
>NW_024120298.1:0-9327 GCF_003073215.2 Triticum urartu
CAAGTGGCTTCTTATATCGATCCTTTCAACCATTGAACCTTGAGAAACTTGATGTTATGGCGTCGAGTGGTACGCTTGACTTGATCAAGGATACGAACGGGATATTCCCGATATGTGAGATTATGTTGGAGATCAAGCATTTCGTGGTCCACTCCACGGATAGGATCTGTGAAGCAACGCCTGAGTTGAGAAACATGGAAGACATCGTGAACTCTGGAAAGATGCGGAGGTAGTTCCAATTGGTAGGCAACTTCTCCTTGTTTGGCAAGAATGCGAAAGGGTCCAATGTAACAAGGAGCCAATTTGCCTTTGATACTGAAACGATGGGTTCCCTTTTGATGATATTGGGCTGTTTTCAATTTCTCACGAATAACGCGAACCTGCTCTTCTGCTTCCTGAATCATATCCAGGCCAAAGAGTTGTCTTTCCCCGGTTTCTGACCAGTTAAGAGGCGTTCGACATTTTCGTCCATATAGAACTTCGAAATGAGCTTTGCCCAAGCTAGCTTGATAACTATTGTTATAAGCGAACTCCGTGAATGGAAGGCATTTCTCCCATTCTATACCGAAAGAGAGGACCGATGCTCGGAGCATATCCTCTAGAATTTGATTGACTCGTTCTACTTGACCACTTGATTGGGGGTGGAAGGCAGTGCTAAAAGAGAGACAAGTCCCCATAGCATTTTGGAAAGTTTCCCAAAATCGAGAAGTGAAGAGACTTCCATGGTCTGAGTTAATTTCCAATGGCACACCATGAAAAGACACTATTCAGGAGATGTACAAGTCAGCTAGCTGGCTAGTGGTTATACTCTCACAAACAGGTAGGAAGTGGGCTACTTTGGAAAGACGATCGACAACGACGAAGATAACATTATTCCCTTTCTTGGTCCTGGGAAACCTGGTAATGAAATCCATACTGATTTTATCCCATTTCGATTCAGGAATAGCCAAAGGTTGAAGGGTGCCAGCAGGCCGTTGATGCTCTGCTTTAACACGATGACAAATGTTGCAACTAGCAATGTATTGAGCAATTTCTCTCTTCATCCTAGTCCACCAAAACCTCTGGCATAGGTGTTGATACATATTGGTACTACTGGGATGAATGGTAAGAGGGGATTCATGGGCTTCCTTAAGAATCAGCCGCCTCAGGTTTCGTGCCTTGGGAACCACTAAGTGGTTTCCAAAGAATACGACACCTTGATCATCAACGGAGAAACAATTCGTGACTCCTTTCTTAATGTTTCTCTTAATACGGGAGATTCCCGGATCTACCTTCTGTGCTTTGATGATCTGATCCGTAAGGGTAGGTTTCCCCACCAGGGTGGATAGGAATCCTTGAGGAACAATGTGAAGGTTAAGCTTCCGAAATTCCTCATGGAGAAGTGGTTGACCTTGTTGTAACATTAGGTTGTTACAGTAGGATTTACGACTTAGTGCATCAACCATGACATTGGCTTTGCCCGGGGTGTAAGTTATTCCTAAGTCGTAATCCGTGATCAACTCGACCCAACGTCTTTGCCTGAGATTCAAATCCGGGTGGGTGAAGATATATTTCAGACTTTGGTGATGAGTGAAGATCTAGCAACGATTACTGAGAAGGTAATGTCGCCAAGTTTTAAGTGCATGGACTACAGCTGCAAGCTCCAGATCATGTGTGGGATAGTTTTCCTCGTGTGGGTGTAATTGTCGTGAAGCATAGGCAATTACTTGATGATCTTGCATGAGTATGAAACCTAGTCCTTGTCGCGAGGCGTCTCAATAGATAATAAAGTCCTTGGAGAAATCTGGTGGTACCAGTACGGGAGCAGATGTCAGGCGTCTTTTCAGTTCCTGAAAGCTGAACTCGCACTGTGGGGTCCACTCAAACTTTTTATCTTTCTTGAGGATTTCAGTTAGAGGTTTATCAACCTAGGAGAAATTCTCGACGAAGCGGCGACAATAGCTCGCTAAGCCAAGGAAGCTCCCAACTTTCTTGACCGTTTCAGGTGGAGTCCAATCAAGGACGGCTTGAACTCGCTCGAGATTGATAGCAATACCCTTACCAGAAATTACATGGCCTAGGTAGGTCACTTCTGGCAACCAAAATTCACACTTGGAGAATTTGGCAAAAAGGCGATGCTCTCGAAGTTTCATCAATACCATCCTTAGATGTTCGGCATGTTCTTCCTCATTCTTGGAGTAGATGAGTATGTCGTCAAGGTATACCACGACGAATTTATCCAAATACTCCATGAAGATTGAGTTCATTAACCGAGAGAAGGTGGCTGGGGCATTGCTTAAACCGAAGGACATGACGGTGTACTCGTATTGGCCATAACGAGTAACAAAGGCCGCTTTGGGAATGTCCCCGTTTTTGATTTTGATTTGATGGTAGCCCAACCTCAAATCCATCTTGGAAAAGACCGAGGATCCAGCGAGCTGATCATACAGATCGTTGATCCTGGGAAGCGGATACTTGTTCTTGATAGTGACCAAGTTGACAGGTCGGTAATCTACAACCATCCGATCCGTTCCATCCTACTTCTTGACGAAGAGGACGAGGCAAGCCCAAGGAGAAGAACTAGGACGGATGAAACCTTTTTTCAAGGACTCATCGAGTTGTTTCTTAAGCTCGGCTAGTTCTAAGGGTGCCATCTTATAGGGTCTTCTAGAAATTGGGATGGTTCCTGGAACAAGGTCTATCACGAACTCGACATCCCTGTCAGGTGGAACACCTGGCAGTTCTTCTAGAAAGACATCCGGGAAGTCTTGGACTACCGGAATATCTTCAAGGTCTGGAAGGGGGTTGGCATTTAGGGAGTAAAGCTGGCGCTTGGCCACTCGAGTTAAGACATTGACTGTCTTGCCTAATTGGTGAGTAAGTTGAATGGTTCTAGTGGCACAATCAATCTTAGCATAATGAGCTGACATCCAGTCCATACCCAATATGATGTTTGTGTCCGAGGACTTGAGAGCTATTAAGGATGCAAGGAAGACAAGTCTATCGACAAGAATCTCATTCCCATGGCTTACTCTAGAAGTTTGCCATTTGGAACCTGGAGTTTGAATTACCATGGAAGTGGGCATGTCACAGAATGTCGTGTTATGCAATCGAGCATAGCTCTCAGATATGGATGAATGAGATGCTCTAGTATCAAAAAGAACAGATGCCGAATGACAATTAACAAGGAGCGTACCAAGGACGACGTTAGGATCATCATGAGTCTCCTCAGCTGAGACATAGTTGACATGGCCACGTGTAGTGGTGGATGGTTTGGCGTAGAATGCCTTTCCCGCTGGTTTACCACAACCAACGGACTTTCCAGACTGGTTGGGGTTGTTGTTCTGGAAACACTCTCGACTATAGTGACCCGGCTCTCCACACTTGAAACATGTCACAACATTGGGGCATGGAGCAGCATTAGCAGCGGGGCCACCATAGATCTTAGGCGGTGCAAACTGCTGGTTGGGGCGAGGCGCCTCAAAGGATGGCCTCGGAGTGAACCTGGGTGGCAGCGCTGTGTTTGGAATCCACACCCAGCGCTTTTGAGATCCAGAGCCGGATGAAGAACCAAAATCATGGGAGTGCTTGCGTGAAGCGTCATAGTCAGTCTGACCTGTCTCAGCACTGATGGCCTTATTGACCAGCTTCTGGAAGGAGATGCACTCATGCAAACAAAGATCGCGGCGAAGCTCGAGGCGAAGTCCCTTGCGGAACCTTGCCTGCTTCTTGGCGTCAGTGGATACCTCTTCAGGAGCATAACGTGCCAGATTTCCAAACTCACGACTGTATGCATCCACGGTCAGTCTGCCTTGGGTGAAATTACATAATTCTTCCTCCTTACGATCCATGAGACCCTCTGAAATGTGATGCTCACAAAAAACCTCACTGAATTCAGCCCAAGTAGTAATTTGGCCAGCCGGGCGCATAGCCTCAAAGTTTTTCCACTAAAGGCTAGCAGGGCCTTCGAGGTGATAGGCAACGTAGGTAACCTTATCTGCTTCGGCTACGTTGGCAGAATGTAGCTTATGGGTGATGCTGCGAAGCCAATCATCCGCATCGAGGGGCTCGACAGAATGATTAAACTTTGGTGGGTACAACTTGATAAAGTCATTGATTGACACCAAGTCGTTCCTCTGATGACGTGCAGTGTTCTGCTCAATCCGCTCCAGCAAGCGGTTGGTCCCACGCTTGTTTCTTTCTGCCTCCAGCATAACTTCGTCCAGAGAAGGCGGGTGAGGCAGATTCTCATCTCTAGCTGCACTGGCTTCCCCCTGCTCCGGGGCAGCAGGGTTGCTGCGGGTGTTGACCATCCTAGGAAAAACAAGACGATGGTTTATACAAGGATGGCAAAATCTTGGCAAGGAAGTGCGGAATGTAATGGATAACATGGAATGCTGAGATGTTCATTGCACGACATGGTAATATAGAAACTGCCATATATATACCATCGGTCATACACACCGTACATAGTTTAGTACAAGCCCAGGCTAGAGTACAACTACGGTGAAAGACGTTACATCTCATCGGAGGCATTCCAAGCTCCTATACATTATTTTTCTACACCTCCGAAACGTGATACACACCAAGTCGTATCCCACGAGTCACGCAAGACTATGGAGAATACAACTATTACAATACTAATAAATCTACTACCAACTCAGACGTTTCCGTAGTAATCTTCATAGGGATCACCACCATGTCCTGGGAGCTGAACACGATTGGTCCTGTGGAGCTTGAGGTCCATAGGGACTCGGATGTGGCCTTGGTCCAACAAACGTGGCAGACGGGGTTCATGGGGAGGGGTGATGCCTCCTACATCACGCCAGTCCATACAATCTGGCAACCCAGACCGCACGGGGTACAGGTCCCTCATGTCCATGTATCCAACCTGCATGACAGGTGCAAACCGTGTCAAAGTGGCCTAGTGGTCAGAACAAGAGTTGAAGAGCTCCATCTGCAAGGAACGATTTTCGCGGTCCTTGTCCTCAAGCATCTCGGCAGTGGTGCGGAGTAGTGAATCCTCATGTGTAGAGTCACAGTACAAAGCCTGATAGTACCCCTGTGCCCCAGGGAGTGAGGCTGGCATGTAGCGGAAATTGGTGTTCCGAAGCAAGGCAGTTCTGGCTCGAATGATAGTCATCATTGAGTAAGCCGCGTCCTGCACGGACATCTTTATAGTAACCCCAAGTCCATAAGAGCAGTGGAGGGGTTCAGTAGCTCCAGGATAAGAGGGGTATATCCTGACGGTACAAAGGTATTGGCTCTGACTGAAGTCTCGGAACTGCTCCTCGACGGTATACTCAGGATACCATCGATAGCCTGTCTCGACCATCACTCGGACCAGCATGGCCGTGTGACGAGATACATCGAGGCACCGAGTCAGACGAACCACTTGATTCTGTGAACGGGTGGCCATCTGAATGCACGAAATAATGCAAAGACATTAGAATTTTCTAAGAGAAATCGGACAGCATAACTGCTGTAAATGCTCAGAAAAAGATTTGAGACATTCACAACAGTTTGCAAAACCACTCAACAACATCATATCAAGGTTCTGGCTCAACTGGCAACATACTAAAACTAGTAGAAACTGAGCTGAGGCTTGAACCCACAATCCTATAAGTTACTACGGATTAGCAACACATGAACCTGATAGAGAAGAGAGCCTAGTCCTTCACCCACGTAGAATGAGAAGAGAATGACTCAGATCAGAGGGCATAAGGTAAAAGGAGTAAAAGAGCCTTATGTTCCCTCCCACAATCAATTCCCCTACATATAACTAAAGCATTTCTAGACTCAACATCGACCAGTTTGGCTGAACGAACCTACAGGCAGTCCGGCTATGATACCAACGATGTCAGGACCCCGATTCCACGTCACATCGATCTAGCCGGTAACACCTCATATCACTTTGTGGCCTCACGCACGGTATTCCCACGGATGTCGCCTTACCATGGCCCGGGACCGTTTGCACCTTTTGGCTCACGTATATGATAGTGTCGCTAGCATCCATATGACCGAGAAACCGGGCCGACATGGCTAGTCCTGAACCCAAAGCGGCACTAACCTATGGGGACAGGCATACATGAATCACATCGAGCATGTCGGTCACCAGTGTGTGAATCCGGGCTGTAGCACTGGGCTAACAGGACTCCGGGAACCCGGGCCGTAGCAGGCTAGGCAGGACTCCGGATGTCACCGCGTGACATTTCCTGGAAGGGACATACACAGGAACAAAGTAAAACACATGCCGGCCAGTCAAGTGTCCTAAGCAGTAGTGCTGGGCTAGCAAGACTCCGGTGAGCCGGGCTGTAGCGGACTACTATGGCTCATGGAAGCACTAGACTACATTTCCCCATAAGAGAGGCTGCCAAGGATAAACAACTAGATTATCGGATCCCACACATACCAAGCATTTCAATCATACACACAATATGCCCGATATGTGTAAATACAACATGGCATCACAACAAAACTCTACAACTCAAGTACTTTATTTCAAGTCTCCGGAGAGCCATACATAACATGTTCATACAGGTAGGGGTCACATGACCCGACACTCAAGTCATACAAGCATACAAGCACATGCGGAAGCAAACTAGTCTGAGAACAGACAGTAGAAAGAAAGAAGGCTTGACGGAGCCTGTCTATCTACATAGGGCCCACCATTGCTCGGAATCACCACCCGGGTGGCAAGTCACTCATCGACGTCGAGGTCTACGTAAAACCCGTCGGAAGGGGCAATGTTGTCGTCTGAAAACAGTAATTAAAGCAACATGAGTACAAAGGTACTCAGCAAGACTTACAACAGATCCTACTATACATGCTCATTCTCAAGAAGGTGGTGGAGTTATTGCAGCAAGCTAGATTTGACTCTTGGCTAAGCTATCCTACGAGACACCACTTGTAAAATTGTTTTCGCACACGAGTCCACTAAACACCAACACAATACTCCACCGTGGATCCTCCCTCGACATCCTACGAGAGAGCCATCCTCGGTACTCACACTTATCTTGAGTCTTTTAGTAGTAACCATTAACTTGTCTATGAACTGTATAGGTAACCAAGTAGTCCTTTACCGCGGACGCGGCTATTTGAATAGATGATGTTAACCCTGCAGGGGTGTACTTCTTCACACACGCTCTCACCACTTACCGTTGTTTACACGACATGTACTCGGAAACCTTCAAGCGGAAGCCCAACGAGGGTGTCGGCCACGGCCTACCTAAACACTCAAGTCTCTAGTCCAGGTTTATCGCCTATCCAGGTTCCATCCGCAGGGAGTCCGGCCGAGGTTTCCACATACGGCCCCGAATGATGTGTGCAGGGTTCTCGAGACACCAAACGGGCGACTCGGTACACCGTGGCATGGTGTATCTACCGTATCATAGCCCACCCTAGTGTCAGCGCTACGCACGGCTGCCAACACATAACCTATAAACACCAGAAACTAGTTGCAACTCCTGGACAGAGAGCTAGGGTGGTTAAGAAGCCGAGAGGGTCCATTGGTTTTGGGCCCAATGTATGGTAGTAACTGATTCTTGAATCACACATACAGATCTCCGTTCTTCAGGACGACCTCAATGAAACAACCCACCATGTACTCCTACATGGCCTCTCATCGATACCTTTACCATCATGTTCAACACATCCCTCACATTACTGACGTAATCATTTCACTCTAGCCCATCACCCAAATGAACCAGAACTGACACAACTCTAAGCATAGCAGTCATAGCAAGGTAGGAAACACATACATGGCTCAATCAACTCCTACACATGCTAGTGGGTTTCATCTAGTTACTGTGGCAATGACAGGTCATGCAGAGGATAAGGGTTCAACTACCGCATCACCTAGCGCAGCACACAGCAGTTTGAAAACGTTGTTTTCTTAATGCAGTAAATGAGAGCAGGAGCAAGAACATAGGATTGTATCAATATCATCAATGGGACTGCTTGCCTGATGGAGTAGTAGTAGGGTACTGCCCTTCAGTTGGATACTCGTGAATATCCTCGGAGGCAGAACCTACCACGAAAGACACCACAGAACACAATCATCACATGGCAATATGCAACAATATGATGCATGCTATGACATGGCAATATGGTGTGTCCTGGCTAATGCATTGTAAAACAAGTTGGTTTGAGACTATTTGAATCAAAGGTTCAAATGGAAGCTTATGTTATTAAGTCATATAAGTGCATTATCTTGTTTCACCTAAACAACAAGGTTAAAGTGTTCTGTCATGCATGAAACCATTACAAATGGAAACATTGAATTTTTCGGATCAAATTTCATATATAATTCCTTGCATTTGGAGTTACAGATTAAAAGTTATGAATTTTTGAAGTTTGTAGTATTTTCTGGAATTTCCTGTGTAAAGTAATTCCAGAAAATAGTTATTGCGTCAGCAGTGCGTCATGGTGACATCAGCGGTCAACGGAGTCGGTCCAGGTCAAACCTCACCAGTGGGACCCCCGTGTCAGTGTAACTAACCTAACTAATTTTTAGTTAGCACTAAACCTAACTTAATTAGCAAACGGGCCCTGTCGGGTTTCGGGTTCCGGCAGACCCTTGAGGTTCGAACACTGGGGTGCATGCAGAGATCTCTCCCCTATCGATCTATGTCTGATCCTCTCGTGTGAACTAAGTTGAAAATGATGAACAACACAAGAGACACGAGTTTTATACTGGTTTGGGCCACCGTTGTGGTGTAATACCCTACTCCAGTGTGTGGTGTGGGGGATTGCCTCTGGGGCTGATGATGGACAGTACAAGGGAAGAAGTGCCTCGCGAGAGGTGTTCTTGAGTTGGTGCGATGAACTGCTAGGGTGAGTTCATCGCCTCTCTCTCTCTCTCTGCTAGGGTTCTACCAGATCTCTCGATGTTCTTGGCGTGTCTAGATGTCTCTACTCTGTGGTGGCTAGCTCTGTTTATAGAGGCACTGGGCCTCTCCCCAAATAATGAGCGGGAAGGGCGCCAACAATTGGCCATTTTGAAGGGGAACATCTAGTACAAGTTATCCTGACCAAAGGTGGTCTTCGGCTGCCAAAAGCACTGGCAATGATGCCGTCTTGGGCTCCACTATGACCTCCGTCCTCCCGTCTGGCTGGTCTTGGTCTCGTTGCACCGGAATGGTAACCTTTGCCTGATGCCTTGGCCTGTGCTTGGCCCCTTTGCACCAAAGGGGAAACAAGGACATTGCCCAGGCCGGCGCCCGCCTGGCGCCCGCCTGGTGTTGATCGTCATGGCTCGCGTCACGGGTTCCTCGCGAGGTACCCCTGCCTTGATCTCTCCGCCTCCTCGCGAGCCTGCCTGATGAGGCTGCCTTTGAGGAAGCTTTC
>NW_024120299.1:0-10924 GCF_003073215.2 Triticum urartu
GCCGCCGCCGGACCTCGCCGCCTCTTCCTCGTCGCCGGGACGCCGCCCTTCAACTCTGGTCACCGCCCGCCGGAGTTCCTCGCCGCAACTCCGGCCACCGTCGCACCAACTCCGGCAACCCGATCCGGCCTCCACGGTTCCCGTGCACCAAACCCTAGATCTATTTTCTGGGAGGTGATGAATTTCTTCTAAGTCCCAAAAATCCCTAACATTTTTATGCCATGTTCTTTGCATCATATCTCGGTAACCGTGGCTCCAAATCTTAGATATGATATATTAAATTGTTCGTCTGATTGAGCCCTTCGTGCCAGTAGCATTTCCATGCATGATACGACCCTTTATGATGCCTTTTTCATTGATGCAAGAGTGCTATAAAATGTTAACTACTATTACTTATCAGACCATGAGGTTTTGTCATTTTTGTTGCATTTGATGTGTGCATCGTATGAGCTTGAGGTCAACATGTGTTTTGAACTACAACGTGCCATCTTTACAGTGGTGCTTGTCTTGTATTTTTTTTGATTGTTGTAGTGATTAGGACAAGCATGCAAACTAGGCTTCACAATGTTGCTGTTTTCAGGGACTTAGGATTTTGCAGTCCTTTTCCTGCTTTTATTTTGATGCCATGTAAACTTGATGCTACAGTGAGATCCATGCTTATTTTGAGATGCTTCAGTAAGGATGCTGCGAACATGTGGTTATGCTCTATCCATCCATGCCCCTATTTGCAATTATGGAGTTGTCTAGCGTGTTATTTTCTTGCTCTACTTTTGCTATAAAATGTTCCTGGCGGAATGTTAACATGTTAATCCATATTGCCATGGTTCTTGCTAGTGATCCATGCACCCTATGAACTTGCTCTTGCCATGGTTAGCTTCATGAACATGTCATCTTGCTGTTGGTATGCTTATGTTGTCATGCAATGCTTTGTGGTGAGTGGCATGAGCTTGCAAAGTTGCTATCGTGATTCTGTTTATGACATGCTCTGTTTTTTCTGCTAAGTCTAAAACTGTTAATAAAACTTTCTATGTTTACATGGGTGCCATCATATCCTATGTGCCTTTTTGGCTCATGATCATTAAAGGACTTTTGATCTATGCTTTTAGTAGAATCATGCCATGCCTTGGTTTGCTATGATATGTTCCCGTAGCATGTTGTTTGCTTGCTCTAAACAGTGCTTCCTGATGTTGTTTTTGACATGTTAGTATTTTCACCAAGTCTGTGAAGCTGATATCTTTTACACTTTTGCCATGCTTGTTTGAACCTATTCTACCGTGATTTAGCCGTAGCTCAATGTTCATGTTTTGACAAGCATCTCTTGTACATCACTGCCATATTCTTTTCTGTTATGTTGGAGTGCAGTAGCTTAGTTTCTTGTTGCATTCTAGATGGCATCATGCTGTTAATCGCAGTTTTGTGTCATTCTTGTGGTGCTTGCCATTTGCCAACCGTGCATCCGTTTCCAGTGATCTTTATATCAATTTCACCCGAAATCATCTCATCTTTCCAGCGTCACACTTGGTTAGCCAAGTTTATGCCTTGATCATTCTTTCCTTTCCGGAGCACGCATATGCATTGCATATCATATCTTGCATATCATGCCATGTTTTGCATCATGTTTCTTGTGCATTGCACCGTGATTGATTATTGTTCCATTGCTTATGTTCTTGCCTTGGGTAGAGCCGGGAGATGAGTACATGAACGAGGAACCTGTTGAGTATGCTAACGAAGATCAAGCTTTCGACAACTCTAAGAACTTTGCAGGCAAGATGACCATACCCTCGAAATCACTTCTATCTTTGCTTGCTAGTTGTTTCGCTCTATTGTTATGTCGCGCTACCTACCACTTGTTATATCACGCCTCCCATATTTCCATGTCAAGCCTCTAACCCTCCTTCCTAGCAAATTGTTGTTTGGCTATGTTACCGCTTTTGCTCAGCCCCTCTTGTAGCGTTGCTAGTTGCTGGTGAGGTTGAAGTTTGTTCCATGTTGGAACATGGTTATGTTGGGATATCATTATTATATCTTATTTACTTTAATGCATCTATATACTTGGTAAAGGGTGGAAGGCTCGGCCTTATGCCTGGTGTTTTGTTCCACTCTAGCCGCCCTAGTTTCCGTCATACCGGTGTAATGTTCCTTGATTTTGCGTTCCTTACGCGGTTGGGTGTTATGGGAACCCCTTGACAGTTTGCTTTGAATAAAACTCCTCCAGCAAGGCCCAACCTTGGTTTTAACATTTGCCACCTAAGCCTTTTTCCCTTGGGTTCCGCGGAGTCAAGGGTCATCTTTATTTTAAACCCCTGGCCCAGTGCTCCTTTGAGTGTTGGTCCAAACTGGGCGATGTCCGGCGCCCCCTGGGGAACCACGGTATATGCCAACCCGACGTCTGGCCCATCCGGTGTTCCCCGAGAATGAGATACGTGCGACTCATATCGAGAGTTGTCGGCACATATGGCGTCTTTGCTGGTCTTGTTTTACCATTATCGAAATGTCTTATAACCAGGATTCCAAGACTGATCGGGTCTTCCCTGGAGAAGGAATATCCTTCGGTCACCATGAGAGCTTGTGATGGGCTAAGCTGGGACACCCCTGCAGGGTATAAACTTTCGAGAGCCATGCCCGCGGTTATGTGGCAGATGGGAATTTGTTAATATCCGGTTCTTGAGAACTTGGCACTTAACTTAATTAAAATGAATCAACCACGTGTGTAGCCGTGATGGCCTCTTTTCGGCGGAGTCCGGGAAGAGAACATGGTCTTTGTGTTACGCCTGATCGTAAGTAGTTTTAGGATCACTTCTTGATCGCTTCTAGCTTCTCGACCATAGCTTTGCTTCTCTTCTCGTTCTCATTTGCGTATGTTAGCGACCATGTATGCTAGTGCTTGCTGCAGCTCCATCTCACTACCCCTTTCCTACCCATAAGTTTAAATAGTCTTGATCTCACGGGTGTGAGATTGCTGAGTCCTCGTGACTCACGGATACTTCCAAACAGTTGCAGGTGCTGAGGATACCAGTGCAGGTGATGATACCGAACTCAAGTGGGAGTTCGACGAGGATTCAGGATGTTACTATGTTTATTTTACGGATGATCAGTAGAGGAGCCCAGTTGGGACGATCGGGGATCTAGCATTTGGGGTTGTCTTCCTTTATTTTGGTTCCGTAGTCGGACCTTTGATTGTACCTTGGATGATGTATGGATTATTTATGTATTGTGTGAAGTGGCGATTGTAAGCCAACTCTTTATCCCTTTCTTATTCAGTACATGGAATGTGTGAAGATTACCCCTCTTGCGACAAACCTACCATGCGGCTATGCCCCTAAGTCGTGCTCCGACACGTGGGAGATATAGCCGCACTGTGGGTGTTACAAGTTGGTATAAGAGCCATCCTCGACTTAGGAGCCCCCTGCTTGATCGAATCGCTGACGTTGTTGAGTCTAGAAAAAAAATGTTTTGACTCTTAGGATTATATATCGGAGAGTAGGATTCTTTTTACTCCTCAGTCCCTTCGCCGCTCTGGTGAGGCCTCCTGACGTAGAAGTTTTGACTCTTCTCTTCTCAAATTTCGTGAATTTTTTTCTTTAGGATCACGCGGGTATCTTGGAATCGTTTCGATAGTCTTGTGATGAGAACATTGTTCTTGGTGCCTCCTGACATTTAGGGGTTGTGGCAGTGTCCCGGGGAGTTGAGCTCCGAGGTGTTGTCGTCACAATTTTATCGTTGCAGTTATGGAATACTTGAGTTCGCCGACATAGAAAATCTCTTTTATGCCGTTGTTGGTGAGATAACCTCGACGCCACCCAGTACCGGGGAGGGAGTTTGGGAGTATTTCCATAAATCATATAATGAATGCTTTTCGAAGGTTGAGGTACACGATTTTCGAAGGTTTCTTGGTTATGTGTTGAAGGATGGATACAACTGGATGTAGGAATTGTTAGTTTGGGTGACATATTATGCTTCCCCTGTATCCCCAACACCTGATTGCATAACCAAAAAGTTTCGGGAGTTTTATAGGTGGGAATTCAAGTAGCTCTAGTATTTCTTCCCGCAGATATTTGGTTTGTGATTGGGTAATACTTACCACTTATTTGTTCATATCCGTACCTTGTTGCTTTATTCTTCTACCTTTATCTAAGTGGCTTCTCACCATTATGGACGTGTGATGATTTACTTTGGAATTCATTCATTCATCCTTGTTCGAATGTTTATTGTGAGACTACATGTTGCAATTTCAATCCATTGATTCAGCTTGAATATCTGTCTTTCAAAATTCTAACGGATGTCACCCTCTTCAGGATGGCTCTTCCAACGCATCAGGATCCTCCACCACCTCCACCTCCGGAGGCATGGCAAGATGTCATGGCAGCCACCAACGCCAACACTCAGATGCTTTTGCAACTCTTGCAAGAGTGCAACCAAGGGCAAGGCAACCAAGGAAATCAAGGCCAAGGCAACAATCAACCTCAGTTTGCTACCCTCAACCAGTTGCTCGCAAACCAGCCGAAGTCCTTCAGCAAGTGTGCCGAGGCCACAGACGCCGACGATTGGCTCGTGGACATTTGCAAGAATTTTGAATGTAGCAATGTCAGGCCTGAGAACTTTGTCAAGTTTGCTTCGTTTCAACTCAAGGACCAAGCTGCTGAGCGGTATCAACAATACAGGGATTCCAGAGAAGTTCGTGTGATTACCTGGGATGATTTTCGTCGAGACTTCAAAGCTCATCACATCCCACCAAGTGTTTCTGAGAGCAAGCGTGAGGAGTTCCACAATCTCAAGCAAGGTAGCATGTCCGTATATCAATACAATATCCAGTTTCAGAAACTTGCTTACTTCGCTAAACAAGATGTTCCTGATGAAAAGAGTATGATCTATCAATTCAGAGGTGGCCTCGGAGAGGATCTGTAGTTAGCTCTCGTGCTTCTTGAGCCGACAAAGTTCGATCAATTCTATACCATGGCACTAAAGCAAGAAGCTGCTCAGCTCAAGTGTGAGGCATCTAAGAAGAGAGTTAGGGACGGAGTTCAATCTTCTTCTTCTTCTTCACAAGTGGCAGCTAAGCAACAGAAGTTTTGGTTGCCTCCTCCTCCATTTCGCCAGCCCTACTAGCAGAAGAGTATAGGTGGCAATGGATCTTCCCACCCACCCAACCCAGTCTATCAGAACAAAGCTCAGTATCATACTCCAAGGTCAAGTGCTCCTTATCATCGTCCGCTCTCAGAGGTTACTTGCAACAAGTGTCAGCAGAAAGGGCACTATGCAAACAAGTGCTTCAACCAAAGGCGCCTTCCGCCTCCTCCTCCTGTGAGATCTTCCAGCAATGGAGTGGTCAAGCATAATTCCGAGTCTGCAAATGTGAACATGATGAACGCAGCTCAGGAAGAGGATTCTTCAGAAGTGATCATGGGTAACCTTCCTGTTAATGACTTTCTTGCAAAAGTCTTATATGATACTAGTGTATCGCATTGTTTCATTTCAAGACCTTTTGCATCGAAGCATGAGTTGTTTTTCCAATATTTTCCTAGAAAGTTGTCAGTTGTCTCTTCGGGTAAATTCATGAACGCAAGCTCCATGGTTGTGGATGTTTCTATCAAGATGGGAAACTATAAATTTCTGTCTTCTCCAATTGTTCTTGGTGACTCGGATATTGATCTAATTCTCGGGATGGACTGGCTTTCTAAGCACAAGGCTCAACTTGATTGTGCTGCCAGGCAGATTCAATTGACACACTCTTTTGAGGATGTGATCTTCTATGCCACTCGTGATGATACCATTTGACTGTTTTCTCTCAATGTGAAGGGCGAGTTGAATGCCATCTCTCAGATTCCAGTCGTTTGTGAATACCAAGACGTCTTTCTAGAAGAGCTTCAAGGAATGCCTCCTCACCGGCCAGTTGAATTCGTTATCGATCTTGAGCCTGGCACAGAACCTGTTTGCAAGCGTCCTTACAATCTTGGACCAGAGGAGTCGAAGGAGTTGAAGAAACAACTTGATGAACAAGAGCGTATGGGTCTGATCAGACCAAGTTCATCTCCATGGGGTTGTGGTGTTCTTTTTGTCAAGAAGAAGGATGGAACGGAACGACTCTGCGTCGACTATCGTCCATTGAACAAGAAGATAATAAAGAACAAGTATCCACTTCCCAACATCAATGAGCTATTCGAGCAACTTAAAGGTGCCATAGTATTCTCCAAGCTTGACCTCCATATGGGTTATCATCAGATTCGCATTCATGAACAAGATATTCCCAATACAACATTCAGAACAAGCTATGGTTCTTATGAATATACTGTCATGTCTTTCGGCCTTGTAAATGCTCCTCCAACGTTCTCTCGCATGATGAACTTCATCTTCAACCCTTACACAAATGATTCCATCCTGGTGTATCTCGATGATATCTTGGTCTTTCCCAAGAATAAGGAGGACCATGCCAAGCATTTGAGATTGGTGCTTGACAAACTCGGAGAGCATCAATTCCTTGGTCATATCATCTCCACCAAAGGCATCGCTGTTAATCCCGAGAAGGTATCTGCAATTGTGAATTGGGATCCTCCTCAGAATGTCAAGCAGCTCCGCAGTTTTCTTGGGCTTGCAAGCTATTGTCGAAGATTCGTTGAGAATTTCTCTAAGATTGTAAAGCCTCTTTCCAACCTCCTCCAGAAGCATGTCAAGTATGTCTGGACGCCTGAATGTGACATTGATTTCAACACCCTCAAAGAGAAGCTGGTCATGATGTCTACTACACAACCTTCTTCTTGTAGACGTTGTTGGGCCTCCAAATGCAGAGGTTTGTAGGACAGTAGCAAATTTCCCTCAAGTGGATGACCTAAGATTTATCAATCCGTGGGAGGTGTAGGATGAAGATGGTCTCCCTCAAACAACCCTGCAACCAAATAACAAAGAGTCTCTTGTGTCCCCAACACACCCAATACAATGGTAAATTGTATAGGTGCACTAGTTCGGTGAAGAGATGGTGATACAAGTGGTATATGGATGGTAGATAAAGGTTTTTGTAATCTGAAAATATAAAAACAGCAAGGTAACTAATGATAAAAGTGAGCACAAACAGTATTGCAATGCTAAGAAACAAGGCCTAGGGTTCATACTTTCACTAGTGCAAGTCCTCTCAACAATAATAACATAATCGGATCATATAAATATCCCTCAACATGCAACAAAGAGTCACTCCAAAGTCACTAATAGCGGAGAACAAACGAAGAGATTATGGTAGGGTACGAAACCACCTCAAAGTTATTCTTTCCAATCAATCCGTTGGGCTATTCCTATAAGTGTCACAAACAGCCCTAGAGTTCGTACTAGAATAACACCTTAAGACACAAATAAACCAAAACCCTAATGTCACCTAGATACTCCAATGTCACCTCAAGTATCCGTGGGTATGATTATACGATATGCATCACACAATCTCAGATTCATCTATTCAACCAACACATAGAACCTCAAAGAGTGCCCCAAAGTTTCTACCGGAGAGTCAAGACGAAAATGTGTGCCGACCCCTATGCATAGATTCCCAAGGCCATAGAACCTGCAAGTTGATCACCAAAACATACATCAAGTGGATCAATAGAATACCCCATTGTCACCACGGGTATCCCACGCAAGACATACATCAAGTGTTCTCAAATCCTTAAAGACTCAATCCAATAAGATAACTTCAAAGGGAAAACTCAATCCATTACAAGAGAGTAGAGGGGGCGAAACATCATAAGATCCAACTACAATAGCAAAGCTCGCGACACATCAAGATCGTATCACCTCAAGAACACGATATAGAGATCAAGCACATAGCTAGTGGTACATACCCTCAGCCCCGAGGGAGAACTACTCCATCCTCGTCATGGAGAGCACCGGGATGATGAAGATGGCCACCAGAGAGGGATTTCCCCCCTCCAGCAGGGCGCCAAAACGGGTCTAGATTGGTTTTCATTGGCTACGGAGGCTTCTGGCGGCAAAACTCCCAACCTATTGTGCTCCTCGATAGTTTTAGGGTATATGGATATATATAGGTGGAAGAAATACATCAGGGGAGCCACGAGGGGCCCACGAGGGTGGAGGGCGTGCCCAGGGGGGTGGGTGCGCCCCCTGCCTCGTGCTCTCCTGGCTGATCCCCTGACGTGCACTCAGAGTCTCCTATATTGCTTTCTTTCCAAAAATAACTTTTCTGAAGTTTTCATTCCATTTGGACTCCGTTTGATATTCCTTTTCTGCGAAACATTGAAACAAGGGAAAAACAGAAACTGGCACTGGGCTCTGGGTTAATAGGTTAGTCCCAAAAATCATATAAAATAGCATATAAATGCATATAAAACAACCAAGATGGATAATATAATAGCATGGAATAATAAAAAATTATAGATACTTTGGAGACGTATCAATGTGGTATATGGTAGCAATGATGACGATGGTAGTATATGACAGCGTGATGACGATAGTGGTATATGATAGCGGTGATGACGATGGTGGTATATGGCAGTGGTGATAACGATGGTGCGGCTGCGGCGTGACAACCTGTGAAAAAAACTTGAAACTCTAAGGGACTAGACGCTAAGAACAACAACTCGAAACGACGATGCAACCGCAAATTCAAAAAAACAAAACTCTAAAAAGATTATGCGAAGGCTCAGATTGGTTTGGATATGATGAACTAACCTTAATTTTTTTTCATGGAGTATAGGTATGAAGAACCGACTCGATCTAAACTATGAAAAATGGAAAATCTCACTGAGCAACCTAGAAATCTGATACCACTTGATAGATGCAAAGGTGTCCCGTCTTTCGATGAGATGGTGGCTATCGTTTTTGGTAGAGTAGGCTTTGATGATCCAACTACGAACTTGCGAGGAGATCGCACCTTAGCAATTGCTAAACCAACTCCGAGAGGTTATTGACCATGCCGGAGCACAATCAATGTGACCACGAGGGTTTGTTTCCTGCATGCAAACAAAGAACAAGCAAGAAACTGAAATTGCAATCTGGATATTGCGAATATAAGAGGAAAACTTTACTAATGAAGGTGGGGTTCTATGACATCATGGTCTGGTCATTGAACACAAACGAAGTATGTGAAGTTAAGGATAGTAGCATTGCCCCTTTTTATTTTCCTTTTTTTATTTGGTGTTTCTTTTTTTGGGACAATGCTCTATTAATGATGATCATCACACTTCTATTTATTTACAACTCAAACATTACAACTCGATACTAGAACAAAGTATGACTCTATATGAATGCCTCCGGCAGTGTACCGGGATGTGCAATGAATCAACACTATTAGGGAAAAGCCTAGCAGCAGCGCGGGTTTTAGACCTATCAGTAGCGTGGGGTTATGCGCTACTGATAAGGCGCTATAGCTAACGTGTAGCAGTAGCGTGCCTCCTCCCACGCTACTGCTAAATCGACTTAGTAGCAGCGAGTTCCCGGAGGAGCGCTACTGGTAATTAGTAGTAGCGCTTCTCCTTGCCCGCGCTGCTACTATTATTTCATATTTTATTTCTTTTTACTTTCATGTTGTATTCGTACACCTGTACACAAGTTTTCATACAACAGGAATTTAGAAATTGTTTTTACATCATAATGAGTTATTACATCACGGGGTGAAAGAACCGTGTGGACTAGTTTCAAGTGGATGGACATCCACTTGAAACTAATCCACGGTTCTTTCACCCAATGATATAATAAATATCATCATCATCATCATCATCTCATTAACAACTTATCATCATCATCATATCATTAACAACTTATCATCATCATCATATCATTAACAACTTATCATCATCATCATATCATTAACAACTTATCATCATCATCATATCATTAACAACTTATCATCATCATCATATCATTAACAACTTATCATCATCATCATATCATTGGTCACTAGTCGTAATCACAAGTACTCCTCACATCATCAACTCTAACACATTGTATCACATAAAAAACATATTGTACCTCATAGGACCTACTACATTCTCTTAGGACCTACTATATTCTCTAAGGTAAAATAGCAAAAAACAAGATAGCCCCTGACTCTCCATTATGGAGAATGGAGATTATCCTGTCTCCAATTCTTGCCTTTCGCTTAATGTTACTTCCAAGAACCTCCTTGCGAATGTCCAAACATTTTTTCCATTCTTTGATTAGCATGTGTTCATCGCTTTTAGAAATCCGATATGCACAGGTGAGCTCCTTAGATTCACCTGGCTGTATGTTCATAAATGCAAGGCGACCATTCTGATACATTAGATGAGGCACACAATCCATTGGGATTTCCTATTGAAAAACATAGTAATAACTTCGTAGTTAGCAATGATGTACTAGTTTTAGAAGTATGCACAAGATGCACGGATGTCGTAATAGTAAAAAATCTTACCAGGGTATCTCCATAGAAGTTATCGTGGTTCAACACGTGCACTAGTGGCACGTATTCACCATAATTTGGAGGAGTTCGATAATAGGTATTGTAATTCTCAAGATAAGTACAATAAGCAATCAGATGACTTTTCTCCTTATAAGTTAATTCGGAGCCATCAGTGTAGTGGGTTTTGTCTACCATCTTCTGCACATTCTTTGAAGATTCAAAATAAGTTGTCAATGGAAATAAGCTGTCAACTATTTTGAAATAAACAATATAAATTAGTTAATAACTATGTTTCAGAAACTCACATTGTGGTAGAATCAGAAGCGTATCAACAAGGACCCAAATGTCCATATTGTCTTGCTCGATGTCAGGATTACCAAGATCCATGGTGACAATCATACCCTCATAAAAACCATACATTTTGCAAAGTGCTTCCCAATTTTGGCAACCAAAATGGGTTACGCTCTAAGAATTGTACAGATTTACTTCAAAATCGATATCATGATGGGTCCTTAGGTGTATTTTCTTTGTTCATAATTTTCATGGTCT
>NW_024120300.1:0-9655 GCF_003073215.2 Triticum urartu
AAGTGAAGGTGAGTGGAGGGGGGGGGGGGGGGGGGGGGGGGGGGGGTAGTCTGTACTGCTATTTATTTTCATCCCTGAGTACAACCCATGTATAATCATCGATGTTTGAGCCAAAGAAAAGGCAATGCAGTTACAGATATAGCACCACATTTGAGAATTTACAGAATATATTTTCAGGCAGATGCGAAGGAAAACACAGTGAATCAGTAGAAGGAAATTATTGAAAATTGCAAGTTTGACACGAGGAATCCTATCAATGACATGATATATTTTTCCCGATAGTTCTATTTATTGAATAAAAAGGGTAGCTATATAGTAGTCTACCCTTGGAAAATGTGTGTCACCTGTTATAATATCAAATATTCTAAACATCACATGCATTCTGTAAATAGCATTTGGACAAACTAATTGCTTAGCAACGAGGAAATAGAAATACACAGAGATAGAGGATTTACCGAAATCGCTGCTATATTTACATAAAAATCAACCAGTGTTGTCATCATCCACCTGCACACAGGAAGAATTACTATTTTTCAAGTGAAAGTCATTTGGAAACATATAAGATTGGACAACAACTGTTATCTGCGTACTCTGATGCAATGCATAATTCACTGGTTAAAAAAGTATCAGTTCTCTCAAGAACACACTGCCTACAAAACTATTCAACATTTGCACCTAAAGAGTAGCATTTCTCAGGAGCTACCTAAGTCTGCAGCAATGCAAACCAAGCCTGAGGTTAAAAAAGCTATCGGTTCTCTGAAAAACACACTGCCTAAACATTATTCAACACTGTATTTTAAGAGTAGCATTTCTCAGAAGATTCAACACTGTATTTTAAGAGTAGCATTTCTCAGAAGCTACCTAAACCTGCAGCAATGTTGACCAAGTCGAGTCTCCGTGTCATACTCATACCACCTTACTAATTCAACACACATAACTAAATCCAGATATAAGCAGCATCTTAAAGCTAAATGCTTGCAAAGATACATAAGGTTTATGCCTTTCCTGTGTATAAGATTTACACAGACGGATGGTAACTGAATTTCACGAGCAAATGAAAGTTCATAACTGAACATATAACTATGCGAGTGCTACAAATGGTGCTAATTAATCACAGCTAACCACCTAGTAAGGCAAGTTACGCTGTACTAGAATCAACGATGCTCAACAGGGAATTTCAACATACAGGTCGTACTCACACCAAAAAAAAAAAGTGTAGCGGCTTCCTACCGATCCACAAGGGAGCACACCGGAACGAGACGTTCTTCAAAATTCACCGCAGCAATCAGCATATAATTAATAATCCTTCCTCTTCAACGGCGAAAAGAAAGAACAGTTACTCACGGTGTCAGCAGCTCGGCGCGGAACGGCGAGCCGTCGGTGATGCAGGTGTACACCAGGGTGCCCACCATGAGGCAGCCGAGCGCGGCGAACACCGCCCTGTACACGACCAGGGCACCTGCCGCCGCCATGGCCGCGCGCTACGAGCTTTACTGCGAGGCGAAGGGGGCGCGGAGTTTGGTGGAAGGGCTGTGCCGAAGACGGACAAGTAGGAGGAGGAATTGCGTATCGTCCAGGTGGGTACTGTGGACGGGATGCTAACACGTCGGTGAGGCGGAAGCGGTGGCGGAGGCGGGGCCACGTCGACGTAGGGCGCGCACGCCGCCGCCGTTTGCGACTTGGTAGGGCGAGGAGCGGAGGAGGTCGCGTATGGAGACTAGTTCGTGAATAGGGGAAGGGGGAGCAGCGGAGGTTGCCACCGGATTCCGGCGCTGGTCGGCGAAGAAATCGAGAGGTTGCCATCAGGAATTTCCCATTCTCCTTTTTTATTTCTTCTCTTTAGCGGCTTTCTTTTCGTTTTTCATTTGTTTTTGCTATTTTTATTTTCTTCTAAAATTGTACACCGTTTTTAAATAAATTTCATAACTATCAAGAAATAAGTTTTAAAATGTTCACGTTTTATAAAAATTCTTCAAGTCTTTAAATAATATTCATAATTTTGTAAAAACATAATGTCTTATAAACTGTTACCAGATGGTTTAGTTTTTTTCTAAATGTTCACTTTTCAAAAAAAACAATTTTCATTTTCTGGAAGAAATGAAATAAAAGCAGACTAAAAATAATAATATAGAAAAGGCAAAAGAAAAGTCCAAGGAAACACTAACTACCGCATTGAGCGCTAAATTAGTCGGTCCACCCGATCGCCTTGTGCGAAATGTGGACATCTTGATGCAAAAAGCGTCACATATGAGCTTCTTGGTGGATCCTACTGCATGCATAACGCGTCAAATACAACACAAACAAGCACCTCCTAGTACGCTCCCACCGCTATAAATTCATGAATATTTTTAAATCCATGAATGTTGTTTAAAATCTACAAATATTTTCTAAATTCACAACAAAACTGAATTCGCAATTATTTCAAAAATTCACGTTTTTCTAGTTCTCACACAGTTTTCAAAAGTACAAATATTTTTTGAATCCGCACAATTTTCAAATTTTCATTTTTTAAATGGCAAACAATTTTTCATTGTTTTGAATTTGTTAATATTTTCTTAATACAAAATAATTTATTGAATCATCAGAAGAAATTCCTAAACTTTTATGAATTTGTGAACATTTTATTAATTTGCAAATATTTTTGGACTCACGAACATTTTTACAAACTCGCAAAATTTTTTAAAGCTCGGAAACATCTGTTCAAGATTTATATACATTATTTCAAGTGTCACAGTAGGAGAACGGGGCGTTGACCCGTTGGCTGGGCAGGTAGGTTAGCTGCCAACCCGCCCGTGCTCGAGCCTCGGCTCTAGCGCGCAGTGCTCGCGGAGTTTTCTTCCATAAAAAAGCCAACACGGGTTAGCCATGGGTTGGTCTCATTTTTTTTCGAGTGTCGCAGCAGCATGCTCCATCCAGCGATCGGACCAAAAGAAACAAGCAAACCGGTCATGAATTGTAGAAAATGTTCATGGATTGGTAAATAAATTTGCACATTTATATAAATGCTCTTAACTGTAAAAGTATAAAAAAAAATAAACAATGTTCTTAATTCCAAAAAAAGTCAAAAATGTAAAACATGTTCATGAATTTTAACAAACTTGAGGAGCTTTTATAAAATTATCAGAATTTTAATATATTCACAAATTTTAGAATCATCATGAATTTTACAAACAATTCATGATTTTAAAACTCATGGAATTTAAAGTGACGCTAGCAAAAAATGAATTAAAATTGAAAAGAATAAAATAATAGGTTATAAACATGAATAAATGAAATGAAAAAAAACACCTAAATAAAACCAAGCCGGACAAAAACCATGAAAAAGAAAATTGTCATAAAACACCAACAACCAAAAGAAAGCTCAACAGTTGAGGAAAAAGCATGCCTAAATGAGTCCGGCCGACTATCGTTCATCGGTGTGTGTTTTCTACCATTTTGCCTGTGTAGGCCGGGTCTCCAAACGGGTGTCACTCGCACAATGTGTGATTATTTAGCACATCATAAGGCCCATAAGAAATTGGGTGGAACTATCGAAAGGGGAATCATATTGCCGAATCCTATCTGGCACTTATAGTGTCAAATAAGAACAATCGGAACCGGGTGCATCCCACCCGTTTTTATGCCGGATATTCTCTAGTTTTTGTTTGGTTTTTGTCGGTTTTTCTTCTTCTTCTTTTTTGTTTCCTTTTTACATTTTTCCACTTTATTTTTTCCACATTTCCTTAGTCTTTCTGTTTTTATTCAATTTAAATTTCCTATTTTTAATTTCCCACAAATTTAAAATTCACGAAAAAAATTTAAATTCACATTGTTTGGATATCATGAAAACACTCAAATTCGTGATTTTTTTTCAACTTGATGAACATTTCATAAAAAATTGCAAACAATTTTTCATATCAGTGAACTTCTTTAATTTACGGATATTTTCAAATTCAAGAAATTATTTATAAATTGTCATTTTTTAATTCATTCACTTTTTTGAACATTTTTTTATATTCACGATCTATTTTCAAAATTTTAACTTTTAGTCAAATTCGTAGAACTTATTCAAAATCTCATTTTTTTCAAAAGTCGCCAATCTTTTTGAGGGGCTCAAAAGTCACCAGGCAAACAAAGGGGGGGGGGGGTGCAACCGAGTTTGCGGGCAGCTTGCGTTGTTGGGCCGGTCCCACGAGCAGCTAGCATGACAACATGGAACGATGTTGTGTCAATGCACTGACTATATATATGAATACTTTTGAATTTGCAAACGGAGTCCGGTGCATTAGTAGTACCAATTGTCCCGGTGCACCAGATACGCTCTCTGCAACACTTTACACAGGGCATTGACGGGTCAGTCCCATTAGCGGTTCTGTGTATTCTTCCTTGGTTTTTCTTGTTTGGGTTGGTTTTTCTCTGTTTTAGCTCTACCATTTTGTTTTTTCTTTAATTTCTCTCTTTTTATTTTTATTTTTTATAGTTTTTATTTTTTTTATAAAATGGATATAATTTTGTTATGATCGCACAAATACTTTTATTAAAATACATGAACTTTTTTGAGCGTTTTTAAAATACGTGAACAATATTTATAATTATACAATCAATTTTAAATTACATGATTTTTGTAAATATATGAACCCATTATAAAATTACAAGAATATAAATAATGCCAACGAACAATTTTTAAATTTACATGGATAATTTTGAAACGTGCGACCACTTTTTAAAATTACATAAACATTATTGAAGTATGCTACCATTTTAAATTACATGAGCATTTCTTTACTAAAGGAGAGTGTGGTATTTAAATTACGCAAACATTTTGCTTCTCAAGTATCGATACTATTGACTTGTCAACATCCATATTTTTTCTTGAGAGCATCTATCCCCAAGGAGAAATCCTATTTCTAATTAAGTCGATGATGAACGTTGATAGTTGAATATCCGTTTCACGGTCTACAAATTGTCAACATAAAAACAACAACTCGCTCCTTCCCATAATATAAGATGTTATTACATCCAATATACTCATGTATTGAATGTAATAACATATTTTATTATGGACAGAGGGAGTACTTTGTAGGCTCGTATTTACTTTTTTCTGGGTACCTACCGTGCTTCCTGAAAGGGGTGCACATGACTAGTGACGCAAAATCCATTATCCTCTGTACTTCTGAAGCTCTTCTAAAATACAGGGTCGTCTCACAGTGTTGATAATCTAGAGAAAAGAAGGCCGCTATAGACATTCCGAACCGAAGAGTGCTGCGTCATGGCCAACCTTGTAGCCAGAGGAGAACCAGGTGGTGACTGGACTGGAGTCGTCTCGTCCGAGAAGATAAGGAGGCGTTTCTTGCCGGATGGCCTGACGACAACTTTTTTTTTTTGACAAATGCCTGACGACACCTTTTTTTTAGGGCTTCCTGACGACAACTGAGAGATGGCGAGTTCGCGTTCCGTTTTTTGTCCCCTCTTCTTCAGGTCAGACGGCCCGGCCCGGCATACGCGTGTCCACATTCGGCCCGTTTTATGTGCTCGCGCAAGCATTTCTGGAGTGCCGATTGCTCTGCTTGTCCTTGTATCGACCCATCTGAACATACTATTCTCACCTAAAAAAAGTTCTAACCATACTATGCCGTCAAAGAACTAAAAATCTGAACATACTGTCTCTCTCTAAAAAAATACACTCTGAACATACTGAACTCAGCATTGCAGTTCTTTTTCTTTTTTCACTAATACAAATGCAACGGCGCTGCTTTCATCATATCAAGAAGAACATAAAAAAGCTTGTACGGAACTTAAACAGAACCTAATTTTAGACTGCATGGTCTGAATGTTGCAAGACTGTAAGAGCTCATGTATGGAGCCAGCCAGCAGCTCTACAGAGGCATGAAAAGCTTAGCTGCGACGATATTCCGAACCTGATAAGGAAAGACCAACTAGTCAGCATTGCATGATCTAAAGGAACAACAAAGGCAGCATTGCGTTGCACTTATCCAATAGGTCCAATTATCTTCAGATAAAGTCCGAGCAGTGCATACAAGGCAGTGATTATTTGTTACACTCAACAAGCTCGGCAACGAAAGGCGCCAACTACTGTACAAGCTTTGCAGAAAAGAGAGCGTCTTTGATGGCGCCACCGAATTTCTTACTGGTTAAGACTCGACGATCAGATCCTTGCTGCTTAAGATTCTCTGCTCTGTTAATGGTGCACATCTATCTTATCTCTGTGAACTGCTCAAGAGAGAGACAGCTCGCGGAATCAGAAGAGGCCATACATGAAAGGCATCAAATTTCCCCGGAATTAAGTTTTCGGCTTTGTCGCGATACGCCCCGTAAAGTGTGCTATCTGGCTCCACTAAGGGACAACGTAAGCTTGTTCATTAGTCTCAAGTCAACCGCTTGAGCTGTTGCCAGATGCTCTAATCAGTGTGCTTTGTTTCCTTGCGTTGCCCTCCATGATGCAGATCCGGACTAGGTTACTGGTTCATGTGCTGGCTGCCGTTGGCTCACGCAACCTAAGCTTTTCTTTAGCTGGACTGAACCTGACCGACCATTCATAAACAAAGTTGGGTGCAGTGCAGATAGTATCATCAGTTCGTGATTAGATCGAAACATACGGCTAACATGAAATATCCATCATGGATCTCGACAAGTCATCTGACCATAACTGCACCAGTATTCTACACAACCTCTCCTTATTTTTACTTGGGGCAGCCTGAAAGCAACATTTTGGTCAACTTCTTAGTTTCTTCAGTTAACTTAACCCGATCGCAACCATTAACTAGCTTGTATGAGAGCTGGCACGGCATCTGCACTAGTTTTTCTTCCCCGGAACCGATGATCCGATCGGTGTCACATAGCTTTCAGGAAAGAAACTGGGGTGCAAATACGCGACTTACCGCGTAAAAAACTTGTGCCTTAACAAGCTCTCCTAAGCCAATAGGACGAAAAGCAATGCTTCTCCAGCCTTCTAATGCTCAAGAAAGCAATTCCCAGGGACATCTTGTTGTGTGTGCATTGGATGCCACTAACAATCATAGCATAGGCTGGCTGCCTCTCCCAAGGCCAGCCTTTATGTTTGTTTATCCCAAAGGGGGCGCCGGCATTGCCCTTTAGATGCAAGACAAAACCTAGCACTAGTTCCTCCCGGCTCTGTCCTACTAGCAGATTAGGAAGTAGCAGCAGCATCATTGTGGCTGGGGGGGCACCCGCAATCAATCAGCCGGGGTAGAAGAAAAAGACCAGAAAACAGTTGAAAGGACAGGAGATCTTTCTTAGGCTCGGTTGCTTACAGCTATAAAACCTCTCTGCTGCAAAGACGGAGATTTTGTGTTCTTAGCATAGGCTGGCTGCCTCTCCCAAGGCCAGCCTTTATGTTTGTTTATCCCAAAGGGGGCGCCGGCATTGCCCTTTAGATGCAAGACAAAACCTAGCACTAGTTCCTCCCGGCTCTGTCCTACTAGCAGATTAGGAAGTAGCAGCAGCATCATTGTGGCTGGGCGGCCACCTGCAATCAATCAGCCGGGGTAGAAGAAAAAGACCAGAAAACAGTTGAAAGGACAGGAGATCTTTCTTAGGCTCGGTTGCTTACAGCTATAAAACCTCTCTGCTGCAAAGACGGAGATTTTGTGTTCTGCGAGGAATATTGCATGGCAGTTTCCTTTAAAAGGGTGGCGGGAAAAGTGGAGCCATGGGTGGAAGGCAAAATATTCACCATATATTCTCGTAGATCATGGCAGCACGACACTGAGAGGGATGATGAAATTCACAGTTTCACACATAGTTACAGAACACCGAATGCACATCACGTAAGATTCTTTCGTCATCTCCCGGCGAAATAAAAACCGTCTGCTATCGGATCGCATGCATGATCATATTGTTTTTCCCTAGGCGTGAACTTAGATTTCTAAGCGCATTTATAAAGTGAACTCATTATAGAAAATCCCTCAGAATAATTATAGTTCGATGAGCCGAAAAAATATCTCAAAAAATATCAGAAGTTAGAAGGGACCTCCGAAAGCTGATTCCATACAGCTCTGGGCTCACCTGTCATTTTTTTTGTTTGAAATCGTAAAACCGTAGAACAGTTGGTCTACAGTAATTTTTTCGTTAACTATAAATAAGTACAATATTTACAAAAACCAGAAATAAAATACACTCATATCAGAACTATCCAATACCTGCTCTAGGGATCATGAGTGATTGATCTGAAACTCCTTGATGCCTGCATCATAGATGTGCACCAATCCATTCCTTCACAATGCTCAAATACTTTTCTTTGATTCTGCGCTGCAGTAATCTAAGATCTTTGAGAGCTCTCCTGTCAGTTCATGTTCACACAATATATAAAGAGATACTCCCTCTGTATACAAATGTAGGGCGTTTTTTGCAGTTTAAATTAAATGCAAAAACGTCTTACATTTGTGTACAAGGGGAGTCTTTTTCTAGTAAACTTTGTTACTAAGAATTTTCAATTTTGTATCCAACTATTGTGTGTGAAATAGGTGATTTGGATAAGAGAGTTATCTTAAGACTTCTTGAACCAAGGTGGAGACGTGATTCAAACTCATAAGAATTTTGCTTCTGTAACAGAAAAAAATTATGGAGCAATTAGCCTAATCATCTCCTAATCCTAAATCTTCAATTTGTTTCTATCCATTCCGTTCAAACGCACCGACCAAATGGAAACTAATTAACATCTTCACTAAATCCTTTAGTGCTGATGTGAACTCTCTTCTTGTTCAGTTAAACCATCTATTTTTTGCCATTACATTAGAATTCACACATGCACCGATGTACGAGCCCAGTTATGAATTTGATCAGTCTTACATCGATTTGACAACAAAGCTGGTTGCGAGGGATAATCTGGTATAGCCCCAGTTTTCAATTAATAAAGGCAAGTTTAAGTCTTCATGATTATGTATTTATTATTTGCACCAAAAGTCATAAACTTTGCTAAGAAGATGTGCCGAAGAACACCACATGACACGATAATTTAACAAGCTAAACTAATCAGTAATTGAATAATCATCGGTAACTCCATGGACGGAGCTAGTTAAGTACATGGGTGTACAGATGTACACCAATTATTATTGGAACAAGAGCTTAAAACTAATAGCTCATCTTTAATAAATTAGTAGAGAACACTAAGTTTTAATCTATGTACATCTAATTGAATTTTTTTGCCTCCACCAAACGGGTAACTTTGTTTTGTTAATTTTACAAAATTGTGGGGACATGTAAAATTGTATTTAACATTAAACTCCCGATGATAAGGCTCCCCTAAAAAAAGGTTGTAAGTGATAAGGTTGATTATTTGCACTATCACCACCAAGACAAATTAATTCTAGCAAAGCATCAAGAATATGGTCATGAACATGATAGGCAGAAAGGAAGCGGCCTACCAGGAGAGGACTCCAGATGGTCAATCCAATTATCTATCCCTAGCCAGTAGCCAGTATTTCTATATGTGAACTGGTAATCTCTAAAAGGGCATGTGGGAATAGAACCGTATGCAACTATTCGCTCCATTTACAGGCTTCCCCCCAAAAGTGGGATATTGCAAGATTATATTCTCCTTTGTATGGACAATGTGGGCACAAGATCTACGGTTTCTCCACAGTTCTGACTCTAGTTGAGTACAACTATATTAGCGCAATGGGGACCTCTTAAGCAG